>NW_010259910.1:0-2399 GCF_000690775.1 Eurypyga helias
CAAACCATTCCATGATTCATTGCTTCTCTCAAATGGAAACATTTTCTTTCAGTGCCACCTTATGTGCATCAACCTGCCAATCCCTGGCTGCCCGTCACCTCGTCACACGCACTGGACAACGGCCGTCTGCTGCCCACCCCCCGCCCCTGCGCTCAGACCCGCGTGCCGCTGGTCAGACTGTCTCCGCACAGACCCGGCTCCCGACTCCAATGCTCTCGCAGTGTGAGCAGGTCTGAGCGACACTTAAACCAACACCATACAGAACTCCTGCTGGTGAGAATAAACTCTTCCCACTACGCCCAATCTTCTAGACATAAATTAGGAGAAATCTAAGCTTTATCATGAAATACTATCTATAAAAGCAGTAATTTTGCCTAAAACATTATCTGACATTTCCACAGTTGTATCGAAGACCTAAATAAATTGGTATCCCATAATTATTAACTGACACACGTTGAAGTATCTCAGCAAAGTCTCGCTTACACAGTATGATATAAAACGTTCTTTTATGAAGGAACTATTTATCTATTTATTTAACTATTTTATCCAAGAAAAAGCCTTAAAAACGGAGAGAAAGCAACACGACGACCCCTGCACCTCCCGGGAATTAAAAGACAACCACCTCCATTTCACTGATCAGAAGAGCCAGCGAAACACGGGCAACTGCACAGCACCCTCCCCCCCGCCCCCCCCGGCTTTTACTTACCTTGTACAACAGGATCTCTTGGAACTGACGGCTGGAAAACAAAAAAGAAACCGTTCAGCTAACATGCGAAAGAGCAGAGGTGGAAGCCAGAAGCATCCTCAGACACCTGAAGGCATTTTGAACAGAACGCCTGTACCCTGCAGAAGGGTGCTAAAACCACCCAGAAACCGTTACAGTTCCGGATCACCGGCAAAGAAAAAGTGCACTTGGGGTTGTCTTTTTCAGTTTTCCATTTTATTACTCACAAAAACGCTCTGGTTTAACCACGGAGGGTTAGTGGCGTTAGCAGGTCGGCACGTAACTACGTTCCGTTACAGGTGCACAGCCCCGAGGCACCTTCTCCCCTCCTACCACAAAGGGCAGGGCCTCGGCCCCGGAACTGAGGGCAGGACAGCCCATGTGGGGATGTGGGTGGGTCATCATGGGTTACGATCACGTCAGATGACACGGCAAACCTTAAAGAGTAGCTCAAAGTAGGGCTGACAGCCTCCTACATCGGCTTATCATCCTATTTCCCAAGTTTCAGCAAACACAACCCCCTAATTTACAGTCTTTCCCAGAGAAGCTGCGGATGCCCCATCCCTGGGAGTGTCCAAGGCCAGGCTGGATGAGGCTGGGAGCACCCTGGGCTATGGAAGGTGTCCCTGCCTGTGGCAGGGGGTGGCACTGAGGGGGCTTTGGGGTCCCTTCAACCCAAACTGCTCTGGGATTCCATGATCTACAGCCATACAAGTTTCCCAGCACAGTGAGCGTTTCCAGTCTTCATCTAAGACGTAACTGGTCGAAAGTTCAACCGACGGTAGCCCGCCAGCCATAAAACACGGCACCGGAGAGAAGCTGTACGCCTGCTCGGCTTCCAAGGCTTCGTGTCCTCCTGCCTCCTCCTCAGCAGGCGTCAGCTTTGCCGTGTCACAAGAGGACACAAAGGACACACACCAAGAGGTGGAAGAATCAAATTGGCTGCGAAACCACTGTTACGTGCAAAGTTTATCAAACTGGCAAATGCTAAGCACTCCGCTTTCACGCACGCCTGGGGCAGCACACAGTGACGGGCAAAAAAGTATTCATCACGGGCCAGTACGATTTCTTTCGGTTTGTTGACCCCTTGCACGACAGCATGCTTCAGCCTCGTGTTTTAGCAAACACACACCTGAGGTGATACTGTAATTCCTAGTAGAATTGGATCTGATCCATCTTGGACGTCCGAAATGGAAAGTGTTTATGACAAAAGCAAACCCCACAGCCCCCTCCCCCCTCGAGGGCTGCCTCAGACCGCTGGTAACCTCCTGTCCTCCCCGCTTCCCGTTACCCTGTACGCGTCACGGCCGAGGCATTAAAATCCTGAGCCCTAACACGCGTAAGTGCCTCCCGCGCGGCAGACGGGAGGAGCACAAACCGTCCCCAGACCCACTGAAAAAGCGGGAGTGCGGACTGAAGTGCAGGAGAGCTGCTGTGCGCGGGACCAAACGCGCGTCCCACCGGCAGCAAAGCGTGGTACAGAGCAGACCCGTTCCTTAGGCGTAAGCGGTCAGCTTTTCTCCAACGCCCAAAGGTCAGCTCCCCCTCCCGCGGCAGTTTCCCACGCGCTGTGCGAGTCCCAGGGAAACGGGCTGTGACACGCATCCCCACACACAGCCCCAGCTGCTCCGATGGTGTAAACTGTCTGAACCGGAACCTGGGCAATCCTGCAGGA
>NW_010259910.1:2460-4024 GCF_000690775.1 Eurypyga helias
AGGAGGAAACCACTGGAATTCCCCACCTGACGCGACTGGCCCTTCTGTGGAACAGTTGCACCGAAACCGCCCGAATCTGGCCAAGCCAACTGCAAGGGCCTCCAGCGGATTATCCCCAGACTCCTTCGCCCCTCCCCTCCCCCGCCGCCGACATCGCTGAGCTCCCCGGGGCGCGCAGTTACCTTCGGGCGTACCTGAACCTGGCGGTGTTCTGAACGAAGCCGTAGCAGCAAGGCGAGACGACGAAGGCCGCCCGCGCCCCCAGGCAGCGCTCGATCACCATGTCGGTCGCCACCCCACAGGCGTGCAGAGCCACCTACAGCCATCCCGGCACAAGGAGAAACGAGAAACGCTTTACAGCACCGCTCTCCAGACGTCTATTCCACGCGCCGCTGCAGGTTTTGGGGAGATGGGGAGGTTTTCGCCACGCAAGCTTAATCCCTCCGTTCTTCCTTCCCCTCTTCCAGGTCTGCGCGGAGGAAACGTCACGGCCCGCTGCACGGAGACGGGAACCGCCAACACCGAGCAGGGGCCGCTCCCCAAAGCGCTCGAGGGAGAGGTGTGCTGCAGCGTGATACCAAATTCCTTAAAAATAATGCTCCAGAGCAATGGTGCACGAAGGACGACTGCAGCCGAAAGCGGCTGTCTGGCATGAAGGGCTCGGAAATACAAAGAACCGTTTCAGAACGGGATTTGCCCCTGGCAGTAAGAGAACAGGGAACCCCGAAGGTCCCGTTTACAGGACGGTAGTTATGCGTAAGTTTTGGTCATTGGATTTAAGGTCTTGAATGAAAACTTCACAAAACAAACATGCGGGAGGGAAGGAGCACCACGTGCAACGTGCCCTCCTTTCCTTCTTTTCCTCAGTGCTGGGCGCTCAAACTAACCTGAAACGAAGCTCTGTTTTCAGGGTTCAAAGTGATTTCCCAAGGCACAGCAACTGGAAGATAAAAACCTCGCTCCCCGTAGGGATGGCCACAAAGACCTCTCTGTCTGCGGTGTCAGCTCAGCCCAGCAGCCCGTGAGCCACCACAGACGGCAACACACGTGCCTGCCCCACACAGAACGTCACCAAAAAAGTCACAGCTAAAGTCTTCTGCTCGGACAAAATTAACAACAAAAATACGACTGGTCTAACACCAGAAACAGATCTGTAATGTCACGGCCACTACACCATTTTTGTGTCAGACCAGGCCTGGAAAGGAAGAACTTCCAAGTGAGTTTTTCTGACATGTACGGCAGTATTTCCTGTTACAAACCTTACGAGAGAATAGAACACCTTTCGATTGAAGAAAAACTCCACAGAAACATTTAACTCAGTATTAACCTTAAAAATAGACCCCAAAAATGAGGACAGGAAAGACAATCATCACGAAATTGGCGACTCATTTCACTGCAAAACCATTGCACGTTTCACACACGGAATTCAGTAGATTATTCAGGGGATCCTGCTTTTTTGAGCTAGATCTCCAGTCACCCACTGAGATTCCTATGAAATGCAGCATGGACAATAAACCAGAGAACTGGGAATTTACACCTGGAAGGACCGGGTTGAAATAACTCA
>NW_010259910.1:4323-5533 GCF_000690775.1 Eurypyga helias
GGTCTGTGGCTTTCCGTGGGGGGAAAGGTGCTTTCCATCGGCATCCACATTGCCTACTTGGCTCCTGCAGGACTCCCATTCCCGAGTCTGCTCACTTTCACTTCATGGAGAGGCAGGGTATCACCGCCCGGCTGCAATGGGAGCGCTCTCCACGAGGCCTACGGAACGGAGCTGTCACCGTGCCTCTGCCAGCCCGGCACGAGCACACCTTGCGCTGACCGCGCCTGCACACGGATTAGTATGAAACTTTGCTGGGACCGTTCCTGCTCAGTCCCGCTCCGCGCGGTCTCAAGCCAACTGCTTTATCTTCAAATGCTTTCACCGTCCCCCAGCTGCCCTGCTGACCAGTCTTCGACAAACCGCTGGCTTTAGAAGGCGGCTAAACCAGGCACCCAGCCCACGCCAACAGGCCAGGCAGCACTCGGACGGTCGCACCTGACTGAGCAGACACTCGGCTCCACTGCCCTGCTGACCTGTCTTCTCTTCCACCTCCACAGCCTCCCGCAAAGCATAGCCACCGACGAACCGCTGGCTTTAGAAGGCGGCTAAACCAGGCACCCAGCCCACGCCAACAGGCCAGGCAGCACTCGGACGGTCGCACCTGACTGAGCAGACACTCGGCTCCTCACCCGGGCAACAAGAGTGAGGCCAGTTTGCGACAAGTCATCAACACCGCACCAACGAAACGCAGATCGATCTAAGAAGGGTGCTCCTCCACACCAAACCCACTGTCCGTAGGGACATACACAGTGGTCTTCTCTCAGGTGCTTCAGTTGTTTTAAGAATTAAGCAGCGACTGAAATTCTGAAGCGGAAAGTTAGTCACTTACCCCAATGTTGAAAGTGCCATTAAAATAGTCCAAATTTGCGTGAACGAAGGAAATGTTGTTTAAACACAGCTCGTCACTTCGGTCCTTAGCACGGATCAGAGACAACTCCTTATTTTCTATCAGCACCACCTAGATTTCAGACATGGGAGAGATTAAGGTGAAAGACTACTGAGAAATCAAACCACCACCTTACCAACACGCACCAAACTTTGCTGAGAAAACCTCTAAGCTGCCTGTGGCAGAGCTCGAGATCTCCAACATTATGAGCAGGAAAGCCAACAACAACAGACGGCATTCCATAGCCGGCAGCGTCAGCCAGCTTGTAGGTGTTCTGTATTTGCCTGTACCTCCTGTTTTCTCCTAGAATCATGGAATGGTTTG
>NW_010259911.1:0-35336 GCF_000690775.1 Eurypyga helias
GCCCACGCTCGGTTACGCGCGTGGTAACTACCACCCAGAGTGACAGCATCCTGCCTGGCGTGACAGGAGAGCAGTGCCCCACGGGCACCCTTGGACCATTCCACTACCGAGAGCGGACAGCGCTGGTCTCGCAGATCCCTGCGTCTGATCGGCGACGTTGGGGAAGGTGCGAGAGGGGAAAGCATGAAAATGTGGTCATTCTGGGCTGAGGTGCAAAAGGAGCCCTTTCCGCGGAAGGAAAGGCAGCGAGTGTGGCAGAGCATGAGCTTTGCTGCCGGTTGTGTTTGTGGTGGAGAATGGGCGGGTGGTTGGGGGAAGCTTTCGCAGAGCGGAGAGACCTGCACAAAGCAGAGAGCCGCGACTGTAGCAGAAGAGTGGAAGGGGAGGGGATGTGTTTACAAGAGTTGGGAGAATGTGGCTTTAACTCGTTGCAAGGCTGGAGGGATCTGCCTGCGTGTTTAACAAATACTGGTAACGCTGCATGGACCATACAGAGTGTGAGGTTGATGCTGAAGACCTGGACTCCGGGTTGAGGGCAGGTCCTCAGTGCCGAGTATCAGAGAGTTCTCTGTGGCTCCTAACCCCTGAGAGATCAGAACGTGCTTTGGTTGTGGCTCAGAGGCAGAAGGAGCAGCAGGGGTTTGTTATTTGCTGAGGGGTCCTCCGGAGCCGAGAGGCAGGTGCCCAGGTTCTTGGAGCAGGGATGGTCACACTGTAGATGGCTGTTCCGATGCCTGGGATGTGGAGGGGTGCTCGGTCCATGAGGGTGGCCCTGCCAAGAGCAAGGTGAAGAGATCCTGGGGCAGGAACTGCTGGGGCACCCACAGGAGCATGAGAAAGGAGACGGGCCCTGGCAGAAAAAGGGAGGTGGAAAGCAAGGGGTGAGGTGTGCTTGTGTGGGTCCCTTTTGGTAAGGGGCTCAACAGGGTGAGAGCTGGGAGAGATGGGGAGCAGGACAGCAGAGAATGGAGTTGAAACATGCGGGGCAGGGCAGATCCTGGGGCAGGAACTGCTGGGGCACCCACAGGAGCATGAGAAAGGAGACGGGCCCTGGCAGAAAAAGGGAGGTGGAAAGCAAGGGGTGAGGTGTGCTTGTGTGGGTCCCTTTTGGTAAGGGGCTCAACAGGGTGAGAGCTGGGAGAGATGGGGAGCAGGACAGCAGAGAATGGAGTTGAAACATGCGGGGCAGGGCAGGGCAGGGAGTTGGTTATCCATCGCTGCTGTTGACTCGCAGCTGCAGCCATGAGTGGGGAGAAACGGGTTGTGTGTGGAAGTGTTCTCTTAAATCTTCGTCAAACGGCTCCAAAGATGGTGCCAGGTCTAATTACCAAATGTAATGGGACTTGCATTAAATAACACTTCACAGGGGCTGTGGCTACCCTCTCCTCGGGGCTCAGTACCAGTTATGTATCATGGTGCTCGATGGGCTGTGCACCGCTGGCTCTTTAAACACATCTGTGTTTGGTGTTCTGGTGCCTGGTCCATGTAGGTTTACTCTGTACCCCACACACGTGAGGAACAAGCTCAGCTTGGTGGGAAGAGTTTTCTTCCGTACTTTTGTTACCTCCTTGTGGGAGGTCAGTATATACATTTCAATGGAGTTGACTGTCAGGGCACAAAAGCAAGAAAGATCCAAGAAAATCATTCTCAGGTGTTTCTGAGGGGTAGTTCTGGCAGGGCTGAACCCGAGGCGCTCCTCGCAGCGCTGTACCCACCCCTCCTCTCTGGTCTGTGCGTTAAGCTGTGTGTAGCAGCAGCCCTACTGCACCAGAAGGTCCCCTGCCTTGGCGCTGGCCTTTTGCAGTGCCCGCTTCTCCCCTCGGCCTGTCTAAGAGGAAAACTGTTTATCAACAGCCCCTGCTGCTGCCTGTCACTGCCAGTTCCTCCTGTGTCCTACACCTGCGCGTGCAGCCTCGCTGTGGGAAGGCGGAGCTGCCTGTCGTAGGCACTACACGGCGTTAGGCGCCCCATCAGAGCTGTGACAGGTAAGGCCGTAGTGCAACGGCTCCCAAAGGTCAGCTGGGGGGGACCCCGAACGATTCTGAGGGGAGACAACAAGGCAGCGTTGGCAACAGGCAGCCTGAGAGCAGGGCTCAGGGTTACTTTGCATCATCATGCAACAGGACGTGTTGCCCTTTAAAGTTTTACAAGTTGGTGTCTTCCGAAGACTGAACCTTTACGGACATTTTGGGGTTTTTTAAGCAAGCTTCTGCGATCTCCTCTGCACCAGCAACACTCCCTGTGGCACTGAGTGAGCAGAAACGTGCTTGTTCTTGGTCACTCTGAAAAGCTCATTACAATAGGTAGCACTTAGGGTGTTACTTTGATTCCTTAAATACTGGAAACTATTTACATTAGTAATTTAAATCCTTAATCAGAAAGCAGCCCAGGTCGGAGCTGTGACGTGCTCCACAAAGGAGGTCTAAGAAAAGGCAGGTATTTTCATTTATTCTCCAGGCATCTGCAAATCAAAATACTGTGGGTACTTGTTTAAACCAAATACTTCAGAGAATCGCTGTATTACAGGGAGATATTCCTAAGCGTGTTAAGTGCTGGAATCTTTTCCATAGTGATATTCTGGTAAGAGGAGTGAAGACAGTATTGGGTAGCCCATAATCACCCTCAGTTGCTACTAGTCGTGGCGAAAAGCAAGCTACTTCTAATTAAGGACTGCTTTCAGGTGCACAGATAACTGGATCCAGCTGCAGCTGGGTGAGTCTGCACCCACCCCCAGTGCAAATCCGGTTTGGGCTGAGTCTGCTCTCAGCCTGCTGACCCCAGGGCCTCGGGTGGCTGCTCTGCTGTGGGACTGAGCTGTGAGGGTGACAAAATGCCTTTCCATCCCACAGATGTGCCAGTTCAACCACCAAACACAGAGGTTAATATACACCGGAGATAGCGCGCCGAGAGTCACGCAGGGAGGAAGATGATGACGTCTGATACGCCTGTTTGGGCAGAAGTGATGCGCTAAACGTGGACAAAGATGTAGCAAATGTTGTCCTCCTGCCGAGACTGAAAGGACTAACAAAGCTTCAACTGCAGCAGAGGAGGCTTTCATCGGCAAAAAGCGGTGAATAGCTTGTAGAATCTCCATCCTACCATAATTAAATGCATTAATAATTCTTTTTACGAGCAGGACCAGACCAAGTGCAGAGCATTTCAGTTCTACCCCGTGCTGCCACGGCCAGACAGGGAGAGTCGTGGGGCGTTGTTGCGTCGCAGGCGTGCCTTCGTGTAGTTCTGCAGCGAACCGCACGGGACGGGTACCAGTGCCTGCCCAACAGGTAAACGTTGAATCCCGCCTTTCACTGCCCCAACACCCTCGCTCTGGGTTTACACGGTATAGCGGTACCTTTTTGCTACAGAAGGATGACCTGCTCACTCTCAGCAGCTCCGTCAGCAGCTGCAGCCCACGGATGCTGAACTGGCAAAGACACGTCTGGTTACCGGCCAGACAGGGGTTTGGTGCTTTGCTGTTTGAGATTGCCTCCTGCCTGCCCTGTGAAAAACTGACACTGCTCCTACCCAATCACCCGCCCTGCTCTGGGGGGTTTGTTTTAATCAGTATTTGCATCCTTTAACCAGCAGCAGCCCAAAGTTGTGCCTTCTAAGCAGCGTGTGACAGTTGGCATCCTGCTAAGGGTTGCTGCGAGTTCGGTCTTGAACCAAACATGAATCAGTTGCATGGCAATGCTGGAGAATTCCCTGTCTTCAGCATTTTCAGGTCACCAGTGTGTAATTATGGCAGGAGAGAGAGGTTGGAGCTGTTGGATTGGGTCAGCAGTGGGCTTTGATCACTGCAGGTGATCACACAGCGAGATAAACATGCTGCTGTGCCTGCGAAGCTCCCACCCTGCGGGTCTCTGCTCCAGCTGCCTGGTCTGAGGGTTTCACATGTGTTGGCAGCACTATCGCAGTCTCAAGTAATGGGAATTAAGAATGTGGATGTGGGAACAGCTACAGCCGGTGCAATGATTGCTAACGTTTATCTCCATGTAAAAACAGCTTTGTTTGGATAAAATTAAAGATACAGAAGATTTATCACTCTCTACATCTCCCTGGGGACTGCAGAAAGGCTGTGCCCATCCTCACAAAGTCCAAAAGAACCACCTGAGAAGCCCCAGGCCAGATGGTAGCGCTTCAGCCCCTGGGAAAAGCACGGAAGCAGTCACTGCTGAACGTGTTTCTGGGCAGGCGTGGGAGGCGGGGATGGGAAGGGTCAGAGTGTATTCGCTCACCCGCCTTCTGCAGCGAAGGGAAGGAGCGGTGCCTGTTCCTCAGCTCAGCTTCTGCGAGGCCAACAGGTTTTTCTCGTACCTGTGACAGGGGTAGCGGGGTGGGCAGAAGAAACGGGTGTCCGGGTTCAGCACCGTGGGCTGGGCCTGGTCTAGCCCTTTCTCCAGGGCCAGGCTTGCAGGTGACACCGAAGCGGGAAAGCAGGAAAACCAGCGGAGATGCTCTGGGCAGGGTCCTGCAGTGCGGAAGGAGAGGCCCCGACACTGGCAGGCTGGGGGTGGCTGAATGCCGCCGAGGCCCTGGCAGGCGAAAAGCTGAGCGTGAGCCAGACCTTGGCTGCCTGAGCAGGAGCAAAGGCCGCAGATGAGGAGGGTCGCCCTCAGCCCCCCTCACCTCGGCTACTCGTGGTTCTGGGTCCCATCGCCCCCCGCGCAAGGAGGATGTTAGCACGTTTGGGTGAGTTCAGTGGAGGGCCAGTGCGATGCTCAGGGATGGGAGGAATGGCTGAGGGAACTGGGCTGGGCCAGCCGGCGGAAGCCAAGGTGCTGGGGAGCTGGTACCTGCCAGGAAACTTTAAGGTCCCTTCCAACCCAAACCATTCCATGATTTTTCAGCCTGGGTGCAGCCAAGCCTTTTGAAGAGGTTGCCCAGAAAGATCGTGCTACATCCTTGGAGGTTTTCAAAACCACACTGGAGGAACGTGGTTCTGAGTAACAATCACTTCACAGCCAGGGGTGAAGGACCTCCTGGGGCCCCTCTTGACAGGAATGATCCTGTGATCCCGAGACAGAACATATGGATGGCAAGAGGCAGCGGAACAGCAGCTGCACCCACCACTCCAGATCCAGGAAGCGCTCGCTGTTCCTGTATAGCCTTTATGGGACTGTACACTGAACAAAACACACAGCTGGGGTTGGTTTTGCTTAGAAAACACTCCTGCTCTGAAGGAATTCCACGACTCGGCAAGAAATGACACAACAGGCTCCAAAGGCACAAAAATGGGGGCCTTGGAAGATGTCCCTGAGCAAGTTTTTCCAAAGAAAGCCACTGGTCCTGGGTCAGAAGAGAGCACAAAAAGGACAAGAGGACTCACATTAACCTTAAACTGGGTTTTCTCAGGAAGAAACTATCCCGAGTGCCCTTGCATTCTCCTTAGCTGGTAACAGAGAGAGGTAGGCATCCAGGGAAGAGCTGTTCAACAGCTGTCCTGCGCTCACGTACCGCGCAGGAAGTTACTAAAAAGCCAAGACGCCGTAGCAGCTAATTCCATAAGTTGTTTATTTATCACTGAAGAAACACACAGCAGCAAGTTCTGCGTTGGCTTCAGCACGGCCACTTCTTGTTCCCGGGCTGAAGTCAACACAGCCGTTACTACAAATCACTTTTTTTGGAAAGGGGAAAGAATTGACCCTGAAGACAAAGAATTGGGGGGGAAAATTCAACAATTTCTCCAAACCCACACATTTTAAATATGACAGTATTTATAAATCCTCGATAGGCATGAATTATCCAGTAATGGAAAAAGCGGTTGTGGTAAGGGCAACAGAAAACACACAGCTGTGTGCTTACCAGAACGCTTTGGCGTCCCGTGGGCGGACGCTGCCGCAGAGGGCATACGGTACTGGAACGACGCCCGCCAAACGGCCTCCTAGGCGGCTGGTGGTGGTGAAGTCTACAGGCAACATCCCACCGTAGCAAATGCTCGTAACATTTACTGCATTCAATTCAGATTTAAACAACTTAGTGAATTTAGAGAGTGATAAAAGGTCTCTCGGAAACCACCTGCCCTCAAAGATGCCTATGTAAAAGAGGGCTTTTATATCTTTTTCTAATTTTGGGGGATAATCATGGGAATTGATCTAGCTCTGCTTTTTCAATAATCCCCGTGTGAGCAGAGGTGTTCTCAAATGCATGTTCTGTGACGGTAAGACCCTGTTCCAAATTAAGAAAGACTAAAAATAGAAAGGTCAGCCCGTTTTGGTGTGAGATAGAAGCATTACTCGAGACAGCTGTTGGGCTCGCTTCTTTTTATTTTAGCAACAAATGACCCACGAAATAAGCATCACTTGAAATTTCAAAAACGGGCATTCAACTTCCAACCTTCTGCTGTGAGTTTTGTGCATGATCAGTCTAGATGAGTAAGTAATTCAAGCTCATGCTTTCATGTTACCTCAAAACATTAGTTAAAGAATTCCCATTCAGAATGTTTATAAGCACAAATATAATCCGTGGATTCCATCAAATCAAAGCTAAAACATAGGTTAAATGCTGTGATTTTCACTTAACGTCGTACAGTGGTCCACCCTTCTTCGTCTGTCTCGTTCTTGGTACGGCGAAGGGGCTCGCGCTCCTTTTCTGCTTTCCAGGAACCCTTTTCCTTCTCCCCGTCTCTTTCTCGGTCTTTCGATGCCGGAGGGGGAGCGGAAGCCGGAGGAGCAGCAGGAGCGGGAGCCGATCGCCGAGGCGTTTCACGTTCTTCTCCGCGTTCCTCTCTCCGATCATCAGCACGCCGCCACGAGCTCGCTGTGGAGAGAGAGAGACAGTAAACCACCTTTGTGGTGCTCCAGCAGCACCCTGCAAGGGTCTGAACCACCGTGCCTGGCACCGGCAGCCGGACTTCCTGCTGCTCAGTCCTGCCACAAGGTTACACCATGAGGACAGGCAAATGCACTTTCATTTTTATAGTGATGTGACGGACAGGAGCCACTCAAGCTTCTTTTCAGACTGAGGACTGCTGAGGGCACCCCAAGTGTCATCTTTAGAACACAGTAACCCTAATAAGAATGTACTATTTCTGTACTTGGTTTTGTGATGTAAAACCATATATTCTTACTGTAAGAATTAAAAGCACAAAAGCGTCTCCGTAGCAATGACTGAACCCTAAAAACAGAAAAATCCCAACTTAAACCCACCTGTGGAAAATGTGAAGGTGTTCACTGTCTGAAAAGCCAGCAAACGACTGTTCAGGCTACTGAAACCGGAGCGCAGCACCGGGTCAGGCAACCCGCTGGTAACAGCGCTCGCCGTTCTTCGCTACGCGGAGAATTGCTCGTTTCCACCAAAAGGATGTTGGGGATTCCACCCCGGCTATGAACAAAGCTGTGCCACGTACCAAACCCAACAGGCAAACACCACAACTCCCTGATACACTAAAACCATAAAACATCTCCCCAGTGAGAGGCCTCAGCCCTTCCGCCAGCGAAGCCCTGTCCAGCACGTTCTGTTCCACCTTGGTCTCCGAGACCAGTGGCCTGAGAGCACCCTCCGTGTCCGGGGAGCATCCACACTCCGGGGGCAAAGACCAAATGAGAGCCCGAACGTGAGAACATCAGAACTGGAAGATGTGGGATCTCAGGCTGAATGTATCTGCTGTCGCTGTATTTTCAGAACACAGCAAAGGACTAATAAATGGAATTTCATTCACCCTGAACATAACCCTGCTGTGAAAACTGCACACGTAAAGCGTTCCCCTTCTACTGCAATCTGAAATGCTACTAAGACAGAAAAGAGCATGACTAAAAAAAGTTAAGATTCAAGGAAATCCCAATTACACTGAAGCTTCTTTTACTTTGCTCATGCAGAGGGAGTTAAAGTGGCTGAAAACGTAACTTACTCCCATCGTGCCACGTCCTAGCACTGCCAGAGTAGCAGGAAGGCCCTGTAACGAATGAAAGCCTTTAGGAACACCAAAGTAAACATACGCTCAAAAAGGAGGGGCGGTCCCCTGCTGAGGGGCGGATCTCTGTCATCAGCACGTCGGTCTCTCATGTCACGACCACTTCTGTCCCATTCCTCACGGCGACTCGAATCTCTCCAGCTAGAAGTTTCCTCAGCTGGTCCTCTTCTCCACCCAGCGTCATCCCTTTTGCCATTCAAAACATAAAATAAGACTCAATGTTAAGATTCTACCTTTGCTGTGGAAAGAAACAATGATAAATCACCAGAGAGAGATTTCCCAGCGCGTCTCTATTTAACAGACTGACGTACTTCCAAAAACTTTCCTGTTTTTCTGGAGCCTAACATGAAATCCTCTTGCTAACAGGTTAACAAAATAAATTAAAAGCAGTACAGCATTTTGAGATTCCTTCTGTAAACAGTTTGAGGCCCCAAATGCCACTATCAATTTAGTACCTGAAGTGCTTCATTTCCTGCAAAACAACCGCTGTTCCATTCACTCGGCAATGTCATATTATTTCTTTATCAGCAGGGCACGCTTTTTTTTTTTTAACAGAGACATTCTAGAAGTAATTTAACAGAGCAGTCAAACCTGGGACGCCTGAAACGATCATCCCGATCAAAATCTCTCTCTCTGTCGAAGTCACGGTCTTTCTCATTTTCATCCCGATCTTTGTCTCTATCCCATTCACGGTCTCCTGGGGGTCTGGAGTCTCGGGGAGGCCCCCAGCTATCCTCTCGAGCCTTTTCTCGTTCTCTCCATCCCCCTGTAATTAAGAAAATGCAGTCAGAGGAATTTGTGAGTGACCTGTGATCTCTGCAGACAAAGAATCCTTTACTTCCCTCACACAAACTGGTTCTTCAAGTTTTGATCCCTGAGGATCCAACTCAAGATGTAAAACGTGCGCAGGCTGAGTGGGAGCCACAGAGAAAACACGGTAGGAACTGCTTGATATGAAGAGTAACATACACCTCGTCTCTCAGCTCAGCGGGGCTGATTACACCCCACAGCTTCAGTCCCAAACCACAAGCTGCTCAAGGGTCTTGTGCAAAACATCAGCAGGAGTAAAGGGGGTACCTTAGACAGAAGATTCCTTTGTGACAATCTATGAGCGAGGAAATTTTAGGGAAGCACATCTTTAAGAACTGACTGCTTTTTAAAGCGCTACTTTAAAATATGAGTGTCGTTTACCACCTGCTTACACCACTGTGCATCCTGCAATACTGTTACTTAGGAATGGGAGTTCTTTATTATGCAGCCTGCTTTTCCTTTGAGTAGGAGAAAGCTACTGGTGTGCGGAGTACTGAGATTTACATTAACAGTTCTATGGGTTTGGATTACAGAATTAGATCTAGGTGATGTGGTACCTCTGAATACATAAATCCAAATTAAAGGAACCAGGAAAGCAAAGTCACATCTAACATTTAAATGTCATCAACAGTTCTGAAAAGAATCAGAAACAGTTGTGGCAGTCACCATCACACAGGCTTAGGACTAGAAAAAAACTACAGGAATAGGGTAATTCGGATTGTAAGCGACCTCAGAAGGTCACCTGGCCCAAACCCCTGCTCAAAGCAGGATTTTCAAGGAAAAAAGCAAAAAAGGAATGGTAGAGCCAGGAATATGTTTGTGCACAAAAACAGCTTATCACAGAATCACGGACTGGTTTGGGTTGGAAGGGACCTCAAAGCCCATCTAGTTCCAACCCCCCTGCCATGGGCAGGGACACCTTCCACCAGACCAGGCTGCTCCAAGCCTCATCCAGCCTGGCCTTGCACACTTCCAGGGATGAGGCATCCACGTCATCTCTGGCCAACCTGTCCCAGTGCCTCCCCACCCTCTCTGGGAAGAACTTCTTCCTGATATCCAATCTAAACCTCCCCACTTCCAATTTAAACCCATTACCCCTTGTCCTGTCACTACAGACCCTTGTAAAAAGTCCCCCTCCGGCACCAAAACCAGACCCACTCAAATGATGCATCAAAACCCCCTGCAGAAGGATAATTTCAGACATGTAGAGGGGGCAGGGCAAGAGACTAAGGTGTGCTAACCCCATGAGAACGGTTTTCTCCCATTGGAGCATTTCACTTGTCTATTTGGTTTTGCAGGGAGGTAAATTACCCACACTGCTGTGTGACCCTTAGCCATCTTCCAGGCAAGCAATTAGCCCTGCTGCTTTTTTTTTTTTAATTCAACCAAATTAAAAGGTTTAATTATACTAAGTAAAGGAGCGTCCACATTAACCAAGTAAATCCAGACATTTCAGTATTGATCCCATCTTTGGCACCAAGCACATTCCATCCTTTACCTTCTGGGTTAACACACACTTTGAAGGGAAGATTATTATATTATTACATTTTACCTGGTTTCCCAAACGGCCTCCAAGGACCCGGCCTTGAATCATCACTGCTACGCCACGGACCCCTGTCATCATCACGCCTGGAGAGCCTGTCATCATCTGCATTCCGCCACGGTCCCCGGTCATCATCACGCCTTGACATCCTGTCGTCATCCATCCCGCGCCTGGGACCCCTGTCGTCATCCATCCCACGCCTGGGCCCCCTGTCGTCATCGGCGGCACGCCAGCTGCTCCGGTCGTCATCCAGCCCACGCCTGGGTGGCCTGTCATCATCCAAAGCCCGTCTGGGCGGCCTGTCATCGTCCAGCCCACGCCTGGGCCCTCTGTCGTCATCTGCTGCACGCCAACTGCCTCTGTCATCATCCAAGCCGCGCCTGGGTGGCCTGTCATCATCCAGGGCCCCCTGTCGTCATCGGCGGCACGCCAGCTGCTCCGGTCGTCATCCAGCCCACGCCTGGGTGGCCTGTCATCATCCAAAGCCCGTCTGGGCGGCCTGTCATCGTCCAGCCCACGCCTGGGCCCTCTGTCGTCATCTGCTGCACGCCAACTGCCTCTGTCATCATCCAAGCCGCGCCTGGGTGGCCTGTCATCATCCAAACCTCGTCTGGGTGGCGTGGCCTATCCTCGTCCCCTTCACGCCTGGGTGGTCCGTCCCCATCCTCTTCACGCCTAGGCGGCCTGTCCTCTGTTGATTCCGTAGAAGGACGTTCCTTTTCTTCTGCAGCACTGCGTCGGGGCACATCATCCCCTCGTCGGGGCACATCGTCTCCTCGTCGGAAAGGTCTTTCCTCCTCCCTTGGCTCTCCTCGACGCCAATCTCTATAAAACCACAGGGAAGGGGCAAAAAGTAGCAGCTGACATCCAGGAAAGCTTTTAGATCGACAGTATCAAACCCCTTACGGCCATCCCTGAAGGTCTCCACTTGATGTGTGGTAGCAAACACATTTACAGAGCTTGTGGTTTTCAAATGCAATCGTTTAATTGCCTTCACTGCTACGGGAAAGTGGTAGGTCACCATCCCTACAGCTTCAATATAGACTGAACAAATAATTACCTCCTTCAAAAGTGCAGTTTGAAGGGGCTAACTGCAGTCCCCTCTTGATCACCTGCTGCAGTACAACAGAGGTTTGGCACCTAATCTGTCCAACTCAAGCTGTCTCGAAGAACCAGTATTAAAAAACAGCACCCACCCATCAAGCAGGTACCCCTCTCCCCTTCTTCATGCACACGCCAACCGTACAGTCCAATCCCTGTTTGCAGGTGCTTTGGCATGGCCCCAGCCCAACAGATGGACAATACTTCCACTGACAAGCATCCACAACCGGATACGGCAGGACAATGCAGCAAACGTGTGACTCAATCCACTGCAATCCCTGATGGCAAGTGGGGCACGCCAGGCTCTGGCTATCTAGGCTCGCACGGACTCTCCATACTAGGATGTACGTGAGAAGTAAGGAATTGGTGAGAATTTCCCCTGGGCTGTGAAGTCATCGGTTCACCTTTGAAACGGGTTTGGATTTTTAACACTGAAAAGATCAGACACTGCTGAGTAACAGTTAGAGCCTTCCACTCCTTCACTTCTCTGAACACACCTATTTGTTTAATGCCTACAGGACTTTACACGTATATTTAGATCAAAAACTTTGGTGACAAAGCCAAATTAATTTCTTTATTTCAGGAAATTAGCCTTCCTAAGCTAGCTCCTCAGCAGTAAAAAGAAACAAGCAATAGACACAATTGTACTGGTACCTGCTCCTTGGCAAGGAAGAGAGGCTGCACTGAGGCTGAATTTCATGGATTCAAAAAACAAAATCGAAACAAAAATGAAACAAAAAACCCCCCAGGTTTAGAAATCCACTATGCTACTAAAACGTCAACAAAAGAACAGCAATGACTTGCTACAAAACAACAGATGTGGGACTCTCAGAGGTAAGAGCAAAGAGGCAACAGTTTGTGACAACTCTGTATCCCAAGAATTTTGAGGAACTGTGAGCAGAGTATTTTCTGGTTTTGGAAGAACAAGGGAGAACACAATGACCATTGAGCTGAGAGATAAAAACAAGACATGGAGAGTGTTAACTGCCATTTAGACTCCAATTGGATTATCTTCTCCTTTGAAAAATCTGATTCTTTAGATGTAAAAGACATGTAGAGAAATGGTTATAACGGTAATTGCATGAACAAGTATTTAATCCATTCACACTTAGGGGTTTAGGATTTTTTAATCTATTTTTAAACTACTACTTACAGGTGAAATTATGCCCCTGTTGTTTTTACATCTTTCTCATTTGACAACTTCAGTGTTCATATTTCAGCTTTTATCCTTCTTTCTGTCTCAGAAATCCTAGTTCGCACTTTAAAAGGTCAGTGAAATTGAGTCAAACAGCATCCAATAAATTAGTAAGAGCAGAGGGATGCATGCGTATTAAGGATATCACTGAATGGCGGCCACTGTCGTAATCCAGTTTCAATTATACAACCCCCTTCTCAATAACCTCCGAAAACCCTACACCCTGATCTACTAGAGCTGAGAGCTTGCAGCAGCTTTACCAAATAAAGCAGAAATTCGCTGGCAAAGTTCTCACTACAGCGTCTGCCACTGTGACAGGTTTATAACTCTGTTTTGCTCATCTTAACTCGGGCACAAACAGCACAACAGAGGTCAGCTCCCCTTTTCTGTACATTCTGGCTTTCCAGCATTTCTGGACCGTAAGGACGTAAGCGCTGGCTGATGCTCTGGGACAGCAATCCGTGACAGTGTCGTGGTTTAACCTGGGCCAGCAGTGACGTACCAGGCAGTACCTAATGAAGGAGCGGTGCTGAGCACAGCAGCCTGCAGCACTGCCCGCCACATCTGGCGAATACCAGGCCTACAGTAGCTGCCGCTGCTTTGTTTCAAGGAGCAAGTGTCCAGCTCCTGAAGGCGTTTTATGGATTTTCTGTGACTAGAGAAAGAACAAGAGGTGCCAGCATAAAATGGTATTTTCTACTAAATCAACTGGCTTTTCATGTAACTCTACAGAGCACTTCGCTGTTAACCTCCTCTGCCTGCAATCACAGTATCTGTGATTTTATCAGGACTGATTTCTTCCTTACAAAAGTGTGTTACATCATCAGTTTTATATTCCTCTTCTGTCTCCTGCACAGTGCCGGAACACAGTCAATACTCGCTGTCTAGTTACAACTCATAATAAAGCCCCCAGCTGCCCAGGAGACAGCCCTTACTGGACACTTCTGCCTTTCTGTAATCTGTTCTTTCTTGTAGCTGGAACCACGGTATGGAAAAGGCGGAGAACACTGGGATAGCTATCCCCTGGAAGCCAGCACACGGGCACTGCTGCACAGTACAACGGGTTGCTCCATGACTGTAAGGACCTGCACGCCAGGACTGTGCCATTACCATGAGGAATTTGTCTGCAAGACAAACGTCCTGGCTTCTCTCCTCCTACTAGCGCCCAAAAAAGCTTTTAAATGTATATATCCAATGGGTGTACTTACAGCTGCACATGAACCCAATGCTCTGTCCTCCTCCTCGTTACTGCTTTTATCACTCGGTTCAGAAATACCTTGTGGAATTACTCTGTTCCCAGTTAGGTTTGCACTGCTTTGTATCCACACGTTTTCCCTTTAGGGTTAAAAATCTAACTGGAGGTAGACATGGGACTACTAAAGAATGCAAAATGACACTTTTCTTCCGCAGTCATGTCTGAGCACCATCAGTTTTATTTTGTTAGTTCTTAAGTTCAGCAAAAACAAAAGAAATACCACATTACTTAATATTCCAGAGATTAATTTTGACTGCTATTAGTATTTCCTTTTAGTATTCCTCCATATATTCCTTTTAGTAAAAGGGAGAAGGCAAGTTTCACTGAACATGCTACATAATAATCCAAAATATGCCTAAATGTTAACTCCTGAGCAGTCACGCAGCTCAATTTCTAGCAAAACTGAATGAGAAATGGCTAGACAGCACTTACTCAGCAAACCTCTATGCTATGATGATTCAAAATTGATGACAGGTCACCTGTATCATCCTGTGCAGGGTGGGGGAAATCATGCTGAAGCATATAAAGAGATGCACTAAACACTTCTACAGTATGTTGATAGTTAAAGGCTTCACCCAGGAGTTTCATCCAGTTTTTGGTTTTGCAATTCTCAACAAAGTGGATCACTACCGAGAATGGCAACAGAGCTTTTAAAGAAAGACTGACAGACCATTTCAGTGAGAGAGATCACACTCTTCCCATATGTTAGAAGAAATTAGTAGAGAGAGAAAGAGTAAATTAATTTGCTTCCACTGGAGTCAGAGTCAGCTGTAATGGCTTTAAATTGCTGCACTGGAAATTAAGGTCAGACATTTATAAAAATCCATCTACCTGGAAGGCTAATTAAGCAATAAAACACACTGCCAATTGGAACAAGCAGTGCTGTCTCCATCCACCCAGGCTTCTACAAACAACTAGATGTGCACCTCAGAAATATTTTAGGTACAGCTCATCCTGTTGTGGAGCAGAGGGATGGGCAAATGTTAAAGATCATCTTTTCTACAACTGTATAAACAGCCTTCAGTATTAGTGAATATACCCCAAACCCCTAAAACGGAGATGTGAACAAGCATGTCTGTGGTTTTTTTTAAAAAGTGCAAAGTACCTTCAGAATATCCTTCCTTAGTGAACGTACCCCAAACCCCTAAAACAGAGATGTGAACAAGCATGTCTAGTTTTTTTAAAAAGTCCAAAGTACCTTCAGAATATCCTTCCCAAGAAATCCTTCCTTCTCTGTTCAACAGTCTTACAGAACTTGGGTTTAGTTTATTTATGGTGCATATCTTCTGCTCTGGGACTTGAATAGTTTAAGACTCTGAATTTTGACTTTACTATTCTTATGTATTGCTGTCAGTTTTCTAAATGGAAAGTCTCAAACAGTTTCATCACCCAGGAACCCTGCATTTCCTTGTCATCCTTCCCCATTCTTTATTTATACGGCTGACACCAACGTCTGAGCGGAACAGAAATTTTTAATTTAAGAAAGAAACCAAGTAAGGAAGTTGTTTAGCACACCCAGAAGGTGTCTGCTAGCTTTCACTTATCTAAGCTAAATAAAACAGGAATGTTACCTGAATTCAGGTCCAAGATAAAACCTCCCCCTCATTTTTAGATCCTTAGAAAGCATTTTTTTAATAGAAGGTAACTTTCAGAGACGTAAAGGCACATGATATTTTTCAGTTAGTGCAGCTTTAGCAGCAGCAATAAAAAAGGAGCCAAAAAACTTGGTGCTTACCTTTCCAGTGGTGCTCGTCGCCATTCAGATTCTGCCTCACCACCTCTTCTCCAAGAGCTTTCAGACTCCCTATCACCCCACCGAGATTCCTGTATGGCAAAAGAAATCAGGAACATTCTCTCTGAGTACTTTAAAATGAAGATTTTCAACAGAAAATTTGCTCCTTTCAGAGCACATTACATCAGTAAAAACTCAGTTGTTACACTGTAGAGAATAATGAACTATCAGGAGTTTGAGTAACTCCTGAATTAAGTACTAAATACTGTCTTAAACTCTGCCAGGAACACACCTCACAACAGGGTAGGATACATGCAAATACACTAAATAGTTCATGAACAAATGTATGAACAATAGTTGCAGTGAGCCACAGCCACCACCTGTTAACACAGAAAAGAGATTCTAACACGTTTCACTTCCCTGCTGCAGCAGGAACGAACTGAAAACCTCCTTTGGTTTTGTGCTTTCAGATGAGATCAGAAAGTGAATAAAGGGAAAGCTCTCTGCAGCACAGAGCATTTTGTTCTGAGTTTACACAACACTAATATGGTACCTCAATGCACAGAACAAGTATTTGTAATCCATACGGGTTGCTTAGATGCTGGGCAGAGCAATAATCAATATTTTTTTCAATAAAGCTAAAATATCTCTCCCCATTGCTGGACAAAGACAAACCATTTAGACTATTGCTAACACAATTCTATATTCCTTAATTCAACCACAACCAAATTAGGCAAACCATATAAAATACTTGATTTCACATAATGACACAGCCCCTTTACAAAAGGGTATTCTGGTTCTGAAAAGCTTTCTTAGTTGTCAGAGTCTCCGCTGCAATATGGGGGAATACACAGGCTGTGCGAGACCCACTACACCGTAAGTGTCTACTTAAATGCTTGTGAGCTGACCCCAGACAAGGGCGAGCAAGGAAAGAATCCCAAAACTGCAAATGGCATTTCCCGAGTGGCACAGATATCCTCCTCAGACCCCAAGTCAGCCTTCCCATCTCATCAAGTGCCCGTGGCTAGGAGCACCTCTTACATGAAAAATACTGGGGATAATGGTCTAGCAGGTAAATAACGAAAACAGTTATACAAGCTCTGATCACTTTTCTCCATAGTGCTGCTCACAAAGTAGGCATTGAATAAAGGCAATGGCTACGGTGGATGAAATTTAAAACTAGTTCTCTTACTGTTAAGCTCTGAAAAAAACCCACAGGTTTGTGGTGGTCACATTTTTCTGAAATCATTACACATTTATTTGCAAATAACTTATCCTTTGTTTCCTGTTGGGTTGGGATAATTATTTTCCCCAATACTTCTATTTGTCAGTGGAAAGCTAAACACACCTCCTGGTTTTTTGTTTCATGGTACGACACATCCCTTATACAACATTAAGCTCTGTTTTTACATTTAGTCTGGGATTTTCCATCAGTATCTACTCAATTCCTGACTCTGGCATGAGTCACTACACTTGCTTCCTCTTTTGCATTGAAGAAAACATTATCCAAGATTTACTTTAGTCTTTATTTTGTTATCAGCGTGGAGATCGTAGTACTTTCTGTTTTACTCGATTATTAAACTAAAGATTCCAGATCCTGATAGTGAGCTGAAACTAAGTGGCAATCACTTAACTATTTAATTAGCCACTTAGGCTACAACTTTGGAAAAAAAACATTTAGCCTATGATTTTACACTGCCACCATCCTCTTCCAAAAACAGTCTAGCGAAGAAGGAGCAGTCAAAAAGAAAACAAACCTGCAAGCATTTACCTACCTTTCTTGAAAACGGGTCATCTAGACCTCTCCTTTCTTCTTCTCGACGACGCAAAAAATTTCTCTTTGACGTTTTTTCTTCTCCAGTTCCTCTAGTTTTTTGACACGTTCCTGGTACTCACGTTGTTCCTGCTCACGTTTCTCACGCTCAATGCGCTCCTTTTCCTCACGCTCTGCAGTTAGAAAAATAAACAGCACGTATTACCAAAATGAATTCGTTCCTTTGCTGTATCCACAGCAGGTTACAAAATACAATCTCTCCCCTTTGACTCCTTAACAGGAAGTAGGCATTTCACGGGATGCGTTTAACCACACAATCTGTTTTCTGGAATCATAGAATCATGGAATGGTTTGGGTTGGAAGGGACCATAAAGATCATCCAATTCCAACCCCCCTGCCATGGGCAGGGACACCTTCCACTAGACCAGGTTGCTCAAAGCCTCATTAGGAAGTATCCTAACTCCAAAGCAATAGGAAAAGAAACCTGGATACATCCACTAAACTGACATCCTGAACAACAGCTACTAGCGAGGAAGGAAAGAAAGTATCCCACACTGCGCCTACATTCACTCGATGTACAGACCATGCACGTGCCAGCTAACACACCGGTAACTACAGGTACGACAGAGGATCTCTTCCTGAGAAAAGGTCATAGAATCATAGAATCACAGACTGGTTTGGGTTGGAAGGGACTTTAAAGATCATCTAGTTCCAACCCCCCTGCCATGGGCAGGGACACCTTGCACTAGACCAGGTTACTCAAAGCCACATCCAGCCTGGCCTTGGACACTTCCAGGGATGGGGCATCCACAGCTTCTCTGGGCAACCTGTCCCAGTGCCTCACCACCCTCTCTGTGAAGAATTTCTTCCTGATATCTAATCTAAACCTCCCTGATTTCAATTTATACCCATTATCCCTTGTCCTATTACTACCGGCTCTTGTAAAAAGTCCTCTCCCAGCACCCTTGTAGGCCCCCTTCAGATACTGGAAAGCTGCAATGAGGTCTCCTCGGAGCCTCCTCTTCTCCAGGCTGAACAAGCCCAGTTCTCGCAGCCTTTCGTCATAGGAGAGGTGCTCCAGCCCTCTGAGCATCTTTGTGGCCTCCTCTGGACTCGCTCCAAGTGGTCAATATCCTTCTGATATTGAGGACTTTTTTTCAGTCAACCCAAAACATCCGCTAGACGTGTCAGAAATCTGATATTCAGGAATGCTTGGGTTTTGATGGTTTGATTTTTTAATACTGCATGACTGTGAGCTCTGACACATAAAAACTTCACCCGTCAAGCAACAAGTAGGAATGAAAATTCCCTTACAGGATGCCTATAGCACCTCTTCTCTTCTGAAGCCTTGAAACAGGCTACCGGGGCAAAGGAATTCACAAGGAAAGGTGTGTGAGTCACTTACAATTCTGGAGTTCTTGTTCTGGCACCAATGTTCCCTTTCTATTCTTTTTAAGATGTGTGTAAGTGGCCAGATCTCAAACTAAACAACTCAAATCAAAGACTCAATTTTTCATTAGCCTCCCTCGCTTTATCTCCTCCTCTATTCGTGTCTGGGAGGAGGGCAGGAAGCACTCATTTGCTTTCATTTTCCCTTCCTCCTGTAAAGCCCGACCTTCATCTCCAAGCTGCACACGTCAGCATTCAGAAGCTGCGTTAGGTAGAACGTAAAGGTACAGTATCTCACAGCAGTGAGCACAGTCTTCACTGCGGACTGAAAACGGAGAGACTTTCTCCAACACACTGAAACAGGAATTGAGAAGTCAGCTGCGTACACACCTGGCACGGGTCAGGGATGCAAAAGATAAAATAATCACGTGCTCTATTATACCTTTAAGCAGCTGTTCTTCTCGTAACCTTTGCTCTTCCTCCTCCTTCTCCCTGTAGTAAGTAACGCGCCTCTCTTCTTTGCGTTGCCTCTTGCGTTCCTCCAAACGATTACGCCTCTCTTCTGCTAACCGTTCCTGGAACTGCTTGAGTTTATCCTGAAATACAGAGAATGCACGTGAAACCATCAGAACTGTAATGTTGAAGAGCTAGACAGTTACACAGATTGCTAAATAAAGCCGCACAGAAACACAAAGCAAGCAACTGCATGTTAGCTTCACTCCACGGGAAAACAACCGTTTGCCATTTTAACCTTTTTCTGCAACAAATTTAGTATAAGGGAACATACTCCTACTTAGAACACAGACAATCATTATGCAGAATCTTAGATCTTCATCTGCTTTTTCAGGAAAGAAATTACATGAATAATAATTTACCCATTATCTAAAATCACCCATACCACTGCAAAGAATCCCATACAGTTACTTAACTTACTTTAACATAATAACCTCTTTAGCCTTTTTTTTATTTTAAACCAGTTCTTACTGCCACACAGCCAAATAACCAAAGCTACAAACAGCCTCAGCAAATGTACAATTTTTAAAATGTAGAGCAAGAACCAAAAGGCACAGTTCTTTCCCTGCCCTCGTGGTCTGATTTCTTATTAAATTTTGCAAGCGTAAAACGTACTTGAATTCCTTACTACTTGGATTATCAAAATAATTTCCAGATTCAATCAAAAAGATTAAAATACAGACAAGTATTTGTGACTATTTCTCAGCTTTAATATTGCTATCAGTATTACTCCATCGCCACAATAAGTCTCAGGTGGCTGCGTACAGCCGGCTGCTCACACGCTACCCAGCGATCTCCTACTAACAGCAGCACTGGCACTAATAATTTACCTATCTTTTATTTAACGTATAAGCTCTGACAAAAGGTGTCAAAAATTGTAAGTGATAATATCTAGGGATGGGTGCAAGAATATTTCACTTCATCTTATTTTTCAGTCAAAGCAGAAAATAAACAATTCCAGAATTCTGAGCCATTCTAGCTGCTCATTTGCTTCCACTTTTCATGAAGAATCCCTGGGTCACATGTTTGGTTCCTCGCTTTGGGGGAATTATTTCATTACAATACCGTATCTCATGTACCTCATAAACTGTTCGTCGAGATGCTTTGAGCCTGGCTTCAAATAAATCTCTATCTTCCAACATCCTTGAGAGCCTGTTCTTATGCTCAAGGGCTTTCTCACGCTCCAACTGCAAAGTAGTGATCTAAAAATGGATAATATAAAGAGTATTACAAAACAAAATTTGACTGTGTATTTGCAATCATCCACCTCAGCCCTTAGAAAGAGAAGTTACATTTCTCTCCTTTCAGATCCAAGACAGAAGACATCGCTGTGTACTGAAATCGTCCAGCTAACACTTCATCTTTGTATCGGCTTTTTCCCTTCCTCCCTTGGATTGAGCTGAGGAAAAAAAGACAGTGCAAACCCCACTGGTTTTCATTAGCACTAATGGATTTTATCATGAGCAAAAAATTCTTACCCTTTCTTCTTCCTGTTGCTCCCAGAGCTCCATATCGTGCACTCGCTGCTCCTCATATGCAGTCTTTATTAAAGGAATTTCTTCTAAGCGCTTCGCTCTTTCAAAATAGTCAATCTACAGAAAGATAACGTACCTTTAGCATGTCACAATGCAAAGACCACGTTGGGGGGACTCCATCCTCAGCATCCCCCAAAGAAAACCCTGCTATCCAATGGCCTTTTCTAGCGTATCAGACACGTAACTTCTGTTTCATTCTGGAACACAGCTGGAAGTCCTGGGTGAGTTTCACCTTACCCGGGTTATACATTTCTATTTACTATGACAACATGCTCCTCAGACTTTTATAGCCACCCGAGTTTCAGGCAGGTCCTCTTCTGCCATCTAGAAGGGCTCCAGCAGTGGAATTTCCTCTGTTTCAGTGACCATTAATATAGTTAATTTAGCTTCTCCGTACTGGCCTTGCCTTCTCTGAACATTTCTCAAGCACAAGTCTTCCCAACTAAGACTCCGTTCACATACAGCTGAGGGGCTCTTTCTCAAGTCCACTCCACGCATCAGAACAGACTTGTGCACTGACACTACAAACTCAGTTGGTTCATAACACTTTTACCTTTTTTTCCATTTCAGAAAGATTTTCAACATCAGCCTGTGCATGTATGTACCACTACAGGAGTTCACAACCACTGACTAAAGCACTGTGCAGACATGGGTCTGTACCCTCCCTGCGCTGTACCTTTTTCTCCTGGTTCTTCAGACGTTCCTGAAGTTCCTTCTTTTCTTTTTCCAGCTGCTCCACTTGTTTAGCCATAATGAAGTCAGGATCCAATTCTTCAAGATCCTACGACCAAGTAAAGTTATCAATGCAAAATCAGGCCAACATTTTTTCTGCTATAAATATGCTTTGTTTTTTTAAGCTTCTCTACAGTCTTCCCTTTAACTCTGAAACTCATTTGCTTCAGAAACAGTGTTTCTTTTCCTCTTTTCTGGCTAACTTATATTTTGTTTTTTAAAAACTCTCTAAAGAACTTATATCTTGATTTTTAATTGAGACGCAGTCAAGGTACTACAGAATTGGATCTACAGGTTTATTTTGCATTTCAGGTACTAGTTAAAGGAAAAAAACCAGAAACAAAACAGCTGGACTTAATTCCTCCAGGTGAAGAAAGGAATCCACACTCAGAATTAAGGTCTACTTGCACTGTGGAGCAAATTAAATATTTAAGTATCAAACTGCCTCATTTTTAAAACAGACTGTTTATAAGACCAGTTACAGTATAAAACTAGGAAAACCCACAAAATCCAAGCAGCCTAGCAATGTAACACCAGAAGCATAAAAACCCCTCAAAACTTCAAATAACAAGTTGTCTACCTCAATATCAATATCTTTAAATGCTTTGGCTCCCAGTTCAGTCTTCTTAATCTGCTCCAAGCGCTCACGAACTGTCTTCTTTTTGATTTGCTCATGCTCTTGCAGGATACGCTCCTTCTCTCTCTCCTTCGCCTCCTGGCGCAGCCTCTCTTCTTCAGCTTTCCGGACCTTTTGTAATTCTGCTTCACGTTGCTCCAGTTCTTCTTTTTCACGCTGAATGTTTAAACTTTCAAGGCGCTCTTTTCTTTCCTCTATAGTTTGACGACGTGCAAGAATACGCTGATGCTCCTTCCTGGAATTTTTCAAGAAGGCAGTGACTGCCAGCTGATGTTGTTCTTCCTTCTCTTGCTGAATTGAAGTTAAGAATAAGACAATGAGGTATACAGCATCTCTTTAAAAAGGCACAAAGCATAGCAAATGCTTCTCAAAGAAAACTCAAAGTTAGTTTTATTCTCCAAACTTGCCAACTGCATGGAAATACAACTGTAATGGCAAATGTAATCTCTCATCCAAGCAGCATCCAAGGTAGTTTCAACTGACTAGAACCACGTACACATACAGTTGTCTGTCAAAGACAACATTCTGCAGCACATCTTATGTATGATAGTTCCACACTTTTTTCTGTCCAGAAGAACTGCACACCCATGTTACTGATATTTAAGACAAACTACGGCGGGGGGTGAGTGCGTGTGAATATTGTTTGTCTCTGCACGTGCTAGCAAGTATAGCACACCACATGTAATGTAGTTCACCAAAGTTTCCTTGTTTTTAAAGTTTTGGGTTTTTCCAAGCACTCTAAAATAAGACAAAAATATCCTAATTGTCACAAAGCACTAAGTGTGAGATAATAAAAAACTGATGAGCCGACAACTTAGATACAAACATTGTCTGTAAAAACATGTTAATTAAATTACAAGCAGCACTAGACTTCCAGACACTAGCATACAGACTATTGTTTAGGCAGCCTTCTCACCCCCTGCCCTTCTCCACCAAAGTACCTACACAGTTCTTTGTAGATTCAGGCTGTACACGTGAAAAGGTGTAATTGTGCCACTGCGGGGAGCTGCCCACTTTAATCAGCCCAGCAGCAGCCCAGGGCTGCGGCCCAGCCAGCTCACTACACTCAGGTCATGCTGCTCCTGAAACATGAGCTAGCGCAGAGGTATTTTTAGTAATCTGTCACTTCTGGGGCATTCAACAAAAACACTCAAACATCCATGCTTTGTTGCATATCTGCCAGTGCTTCAAGGTAAATGGAGGTGCCAGAAACACAAAAATGAAAAGCTGTAGAAGAATTTAACAATTTTATGAATTATAATAAGTGTGACAGAAATTAGAAGTTTTTAAGCACCTGAGAAAAGTGTAAAGTTTTGATCTGAACAGTGAAGGAAAAAAGGATATCAACTTGTTCTGTAGCTTCTCTAACCACACCCTGATACTGCATTCCAATTTTACAAGCGTAATTACTAGCATTTATGTCTTATTCAGCTAATTGTAATGGCATGTCAAGCATAAGACTATTTGCCATTTCTATCTATGAATGTTCAGATAAAGCATGTTTCTTCTTTCAAACCAACAATCCATCTAATACCAATCCCTCATAAAATCGTTTTAGGGAAAAACCTACATGGAAATACTTTTATTTTAAACACTACCAAACAGCTGATATATGTTCAAGCTAACATAAATAAGCTGGCATTAGCTGTCATGATACAGTCCTACTTTGTGTGCTTGCACTGTAATAATATGACTTAGTATTTCAACCCCTATAAGGAATCTAACATGGACATCTCGCTATCGGCCTTTTTTTTATATGGAAAAATTATTTGCTATGTTTCCTATGAAATCTTCCATCAACACACAGCAAAAGAAAAAATTCCCACTGCTCTTTAAGAGAAGTGAAGGTTTAACTTGCCACAACCAAAGCATGCTGGAAATCCAAGACTGATTTACACCTTGCTCCTACAGGGCTCTGGAGAACCTGAAATGTGAGCTCATCCACCTTGAAGCCAACAGCCCCAGGGAAGAGGACAGATTGACAAGGACAGGTCAGTTGTGGGACCTTTTGTTCCTGTTTTTAGATTCCACTATGAAGTTACATTCCAGGTTCTTCAAAACAGCAGTTTCTCTAGGAAGAAAGCAGGCTCTTGGATTTTCAAGAACACGCAAAATTTTATATCCTACACCCGCTGTACACAAGACTAGTAATTTAAACTCAGGCCTCTTGAGTACATTTTGACATGATATCAGTTATGACCAGCCACTAACTAGTTGGGTGCATTTAAGAATTACATTCTTCTTCATAAGCACCAACAGCTGACCACAACCCAGCTGAAAAAAATGAAAAGGTACATCTAAGCTGGGAAAACATGTTCCTTAAAATACAAGTTTCAGTATAATGTGCCGAGTTGTTAGTTTACGTTCCTACTTAACCCACAAGTATATAAATGCAGCCCATCGTTACTGTCAAATTAGATCAGAGACCGTTATCAAAATGCTCTGAAAAGAGACACACTTTGTGTGTATCTGACAATAACAAATGTACAAAAGCAGCAATCGTTACCTACTCAAATCCTTGCAATATCATGTTAAATTAATCGTTAGCTCACTGCCTTTCCTATGTCAAGGAAAGGTAAACCAGTATCTCCTTCAAGTATGATCTCACAACTTCCAAACAAGCTTGTCTTGCTAAACCAGGAAATTTAGATCTATTACAACAGGTGGGTATGTAACAGATGCTGAAGGATACTTCGGCGTTAATAAGTACGTCAATGCTACACTTCATTTCTGTATTAGTATCTCAAGGATCAATTATTTGTTCTGAAGGGAGGGGACAACTATCGGTTACCACTGCACTCAGAACAGATTACTGGAAGGAGCGGTTGATCAGATAAGCAAAAACCCAACGAAAGGCAAAAACCCCACACCCAGCAAAAGGCAACAAAAACGCCCAACAAAAGGCTGCATAAGGGCAACAAATAAGCATCACACAATGCACATGGGCAAAACGTCAGAATTTGGCACCATTTTCAGAAGACTTAAAATTACTTACCAGTAAGTGAGGAGGCTTAATGACAGCGAGAGCCTTAGCCAGCGCAGAGGACATCGCAGTCAGCTGATTCCTGATTTGCTCAGAAGGCATGCTTTGCAGCTGAGGGCCTAGTGGAGCATCCTCTCTAGTACTGTAATTCAAATCTGAGCCAAAGCTCAGTGTCCGGGTAGTATGATCAAGGCGAACCTTCACACAAAAAGTAGGAAGAAAAAGGATTATGATTTATTAAACAATCTCTCTGTTGCTCTACCTATGACCAATATGAATGAACAAAAGCTCTAAGTAGAAACTACTTTGAAAAAAAAAATTTAGCTACATCAGACTCTAAGAAATATCAAATTAGTAGAAGAAAAATCGCACTCTGAAAAAAAGTTCGTTTCATTTCCATGGTTTTTACAAAAAAATAAATCATCACTGTATGAGGCTGAACTTTCAACGATTCTATGAAATGAACACTGCAAGACTAATCCTTCTTGCCTCTTCCTCCACATTAGCAATACATGAAACAAGAACCCTGACTTCAATGCAGACAATTTCAACACACCCAAAATACAAGCTGAAGTTGTGTGTTAATCTACATAAATTAACTCAGCTTTTTCTAAAAACCTAAATGGATAATTGCTAAGCAACCTCAATTAAAAACAATTTGTATCTCATACCCAGCTTAAATATTTCATTACAGGCCATCATTCATCCTATACGGACAATTTTACCAACCATGCAATCTTCCAACAGCAGCTGAGACATCCCAGACCTTGGTGTTTTACTTCAGTCACAAAAACTAACATCAGCGACTGCTAGCTCTTCAGTCTCACACAACTAATTCAGCGTGGTCAGAAAATCGCATCCCTGTTCATCAGACTTGCTTCGGGACATTCTGGACTAAATGTCCGGGGCTCACAGGGCAAGTTTCAGCAAATTTTATTTCAACTTTTACTTCTACTGGACTTAAACTTAATGGTTGTTGACCTAAATCAAAAATACACACCAAAATGCAAATAATGGTCACATGCACCATTTACTCTAGTTTACCTCCATCTATCAAGATCCATTGTCTTCCTTGGGTTCACTGTCAACAGTTACTTTTCATCCAGTGTAATACACAAGAATCCATAGATCATGTCACAGAAGTCTTTTTACAGCACTTACTTGCAAGTCACAATGTCTGGCTGCATCAACAATACAACGTTCCAGCTGGAAGGCATCAACGAAAGGAACCAGGGCAGTCAGACGAGAAAATTCAATGCTTTGATAAATCTGGGCCACCTGTATGTGAACAGAAACATTAGGTATTTTTCCTCATTAAAAAGGGATCAGAAATCATAGGATGGTTTGGGTTGGAAGGGACCTTAAAGACCACCCAGTTCCAACCCCCCTGCCATGGGCAGGGACACCTTCCACTAGACCAGGTTGCTCAAAGCCTCATCCAGCCTGGCCTTGAACACTTCCAGGGATGGGGCATCCACAGCTTCTCTGGGCAACCTGGCCCAGTGCCTCCCCACCCTCTCCAGGAAGTCGAAACAGAAGTTGTTATATGGGCTCTAAAGCTAACTTATCAAACCGTCAATAATGAATGTATACATAGTAACACAGTTACAAATACTCTTTCAGGATTGTATTCTTGTACTGAATTCAAACTTAACCTAAGACTAAATACCATTCCTGAATGGCTTCTTTGTATGAAGGAGACTGGCAGCAGTAACTACACACAGCTATGCTGCTAATTAGCCTTCAACTATTTCTTTGGCACACCAGAAATAACACTGCTCGTCACTGGTAACGAAAGCAGGTCAATGAAATGTGCGTTTCATAAAAGCCCTAGACACAAAAAAAACCCCAAACCAGGAATATCCCACCCAGACCTTACTCAATAATGTATTTTAAGAAACAATGAATTACCTTAAGACATCACAGATCCATAATGAAGAAAGTCTAAGCAAGAGATTACACCACTGTATGCAACCACTACGGAGTATAGCTACTACGGCTGTACCTAAATGACATACACACCTGACGATACAGGTTATATAATGGAAAGAAGTATTTCAAAACCATAATGGTCTTCTATTTGATGGAAAAATTTACTTCAGCATAGACGTTTCCAACCGAATGTTCTTCCCAAGCATTTCCTAACGTAAGCATACATAAGAACATACATTTTCTTTACTCATACCTGCTGCAGAAGGCGAAGAATGGTATTGTTTTGGAGGTGAGGAACATACAGCTGCAGTTCAGGTTCCTTTTCAGCTTGGTCTTTCACCCAGTTCAGAACCTACCAAAATTCTGAAAAGTTACTCTATCTGCATCAACCCTGAAAGCTTCAACTTTAAAGTACAAAGCACAGTTCTTAAATACTGCCAGTTTAGATGAAAGAACAGCACTTCCATCCAGGTACTACCTCATTTTACCGAAGTGTACCTTTCGACCAGAAGGCTTTTGTTGAGAGTGGCTAGCTAACCCTTGTTGTATGAAGGCGACTGACAGTACTGGCAACAGTTACCACACTGCTAATTTACCTTCAAGTTCTTTTTAGCACCTCAAATATCTTTGTTCTCACTATCAAAGAAAAAGAACATGATGTGCTTCATCAGCTGCAGAATTTACAGTAACCTAACCATTATTTTACCTCCCAATATTCCACATTTTAATAGTAAAAACAGTCACCGGTATACTTTTGCCCTTCCCACACAACCCACTTGCATGTACAGTTTTCTAATTTCTGCATCATTAACCAAAAATGCATCATCTCCACCAAACAAGATCTCCTGAGACGTTCCCAAAACTCCGCACCCTTAGAGGGGCTCTGAACAGTGCCTGGAGACCTGTATGAATTTTCATTCAATAACCTGATGTACTATCTACATCAGATGTTACGTACATGTCACTGACCAAATAAAGCCTACCCTTGAAAATTCTGGCAACAGAAAAAGCTCATTGGTATTTACCACAAACCAATATTCAATTAACAAACTATGAGTCAGGACAAGTTACTATATGCACAGAGCTACAAAACTTACCTTGCTGACACGGCCACATAACTTGAGTGGGTGAAAGTCTACTTCAAGCCAGTTGTAAAGCTCTTTCACTTCTGGAACAACATACTGCACGACGTTGAACCTTACCTACAGTCAACAAAAAGAACAGAGATCTCTGAATAAATATGATCCTAACAAATAGCTAAGCTTTAACAACTTTATGTTTAAGAAGTTCAATAGGCACGACACGTACCTTTTAATACAGAAGACTAGTGATTTTTTATTACAGCATTCTTCAATACAGTGACAGTAAATCTACACTACACCACTTAACTGTTATTTAAAAATGGAAAAGTAGAGAAGCACCACATAAATGAGACAAATATTTAGACTGGAGTGCCACTCTCAACTCATTAGCCATTCCTAAGACACGATTCCTACTACACAGATGTAGGCCCACACTCAAACTAAAACCACACATCTCAAATCATGAGTGAACTTCTGAAGCTTTGAATTGTGGGTTTAAGGCAAACTAGAGTGGTACTGGAAGAATCAATGCAAATTGTAAAATGAACCGTGAGTGGAAGTTTTATGCATGCATGCAACTGACTGCAAGAAACTCAAACTTCCTCTGCAAATACTACCTGTGACTGAACAGCTGATTGTTTATGAGTGTCGGGGAAGGACTGAAGACAAATCCAGCCTCCCTTCAAATTAAACACAGGGAAGTTTTCTTAATCACTTACGGTCTGCTGTTTGATACCTAACCTGTGCTATCCAAAATACCTTTAAAACAGAAAAATAAACACTTGGTTCAGCTAACTACATGCCTTAAAGTAGGGGGGAAAAAAACCAAAGCTCTAGCTCAAAATCGTTCTCAGACCCCTCAGAGATTCAAAAGGACATTTGTAGCTTGGGTGAGATGAAGGACAATACTGAATCTGGCTCTAGTGCACGCAAGCATTCCGGCCTCCCGTTATTGCTGCCACTTCCACACAGTCCTTCTTGTGAACCTGAAACCTTAACCCATCCTCTAAGTCATTCAGTTAACCACAAACCCCTTTTAACTTTTAAACTGCTGCCCCTAACAAAGCACAGTGCTCTAGAAGGAAAACAGTCCAGAACAGAGGAGCCAATGTTTAAAAGCTGCTCATCCAAACACCACTACCCACCATATCGTTAATGAGACTGGCACGTGTTGGTGGGGCCTGGAGGCCCAAGAGGGTTGCCAGCCGTCGCTGTTTCTCCACGATGATGCCATCCATATCCAGAAGGCGAGCAATATCGGTTCTCTCAGGAGTTATCGGAATGGACAGAGTGGCCAAAAGCACTCGAGTAGACATCCTGTTGACAAAGTATAACCGCAAAAGATGAACTGCAAGAGACCACTAACGAATTCCTTTTCACGTACGTGCCATTTCAAGAGCAGGAACGAGTAGCATTCACGATGCAAAACTGTGTGAACTCCCAGCAGTAATAGAAAAGACACCAACTGTGCAGTACGAGTGCAGAATGCAGCGGTCTTCAGTACCCAGGGGAAAGATTTTGGTGACATCTTTTCATTACTTACGTGTGTGTATATACATACGTGTAAAGAAATTTAAGCTACTTCTGTAAATATCAGAATACTATAAAACAACGAAAACAGCACCTTCCAAAACTTATTTTAGCTGCAAACCCATACCAATCATTTTAACTGCATTGATTTTTAAAATTTACTGCGCAAGTCAGATGTACCTTTTCATGCAATGACACAAATTACATGAAATAATTAAATTCTGACCTCAGCACACAGACTGAAAGGAATATAAGAACTTCCATAGAGTATTTATTCCTACCATGTTCTGATCCTATGAAGTACATGAGTTTCAGAGGTTAATGCAGTCAGTGATCCTGCATGTCTCAAAAGCCTTGCCAGTATCATACTTGTTACCAGAAAATTACAGGACATTTGGCTATTACAGACTTTAATATACTAAGGAAAAGTTTATACTAGTTGTAATGAAACCTCACAAAGTAGATACCACCACTCAGAAGAGAAAAAGGAAGCAAAATACTAAGAGGATCCTGACTTTTACGTTATTTACACTGTGGTTTGCAAAATATCCTTCTTGCTCCACATTTCTTTTGAGGCAATTAGTACTGACTGCTCTAAGTAGAGCTGGTCAGAGCCACACGTCATGTGCTTCTTTTGGGGTACCACCTAGTTTAGTTTTACACCTATGGAGTTAAAAATAGGATCTAAGATCACATCAAATATCTTTCCCCACCTCTGCATCTCCTCTTGTGTGAGATTCTTCCGCATTTCCCTTGATAAGTGATAAAGTCTGTGAAGTGTGGATGCATGAAAAAGAGCATTTCCTGACTTCCAGAAGACAGTTGAAACTTTGTGATAGTAATTTGCCATCAGTTGCGGTTTGGGTGGTTTCTTAGACAGAGCAAATAGCCCATGAATATCCTCCACTGCTTTGAAAGCTTCCTAAAAAAAAACCAAACATACTACTTTTAGGAAGTTTTTTTGCAACAACCAAGAAAGGGAAAAATATACATTGACTAAAGGTTCTAAAACTATAATATATTTAATACCACCAAAAGCTGTGATACTGGCTATGTGAAATTAAACACTTCATTTCTTTATTAGGAAATATTTGGACATACTGCAAATTCAATAACTACCTGCTTAGAATTTGGTAGGTAAAGATTAGTTTGTGCAATTTTTTGAAAATTAGTTTCTTTCAGATTTTCAAGCTACAAACCAAGTGGGAAAAAAACCCCACCTAGAGAATAACAAAAATTCTCCTATTTTACTATTATACCAATTATAATATTTATTGGGTTTACCATTTTTCATAAAAGTACTCAAAATGAATATAGTTTCCCTAAAAATACATATAATCTTGGGAATGCCTTACATGTAATTGCTTAAATACCTAAAAAGGAAACAGCAACACAGGGAACACTCTCCAAATTTACAAAAGCAGAAAGATTGGATTTTTAAGGAATTTAACATTAGAAAGGTTGGAAAAGCCAAGCACCTCTGAAAAATTTGCTTTGATAGTGCCTCGCTGGCAAGACCCTGACAACACAACCAGCGATGCTGGGGCCCAGCCTCACAGCCAGCTTTAACGTTTACCAACCGCTTCCCAGTGATCGAGTTCATGAGAAGGCAAGGTGGCAGAGACGAACGGGTCATCACTTTCACAACTGAGAACGACTTCAGCCTCTTTACCATGAACCACTACCAGCAGAAGCTTGGTCTGAAATGCTGTGCTGAAACAGCAATGGCAGGAACATCAGCCTAAATATTCAATATGCATTAGTACCACACTCTAGACATTAAAACTTTACCCTTTAGCTATCAGCCTGTCTTTATCTTGGAGTATACACCACGAAACACGATCTGCGTGGAACAGATTCTGGAAAGGCTGTAAACCACAGTGTGACTATGGGAGTCCTGCTGCATACCTGCCACAGCTCCATGCTAATGGCACTGTCCAGCTGCACAAGCCTGGTCTCCAAGTGCATTGACTGGCTGTCGGGATTGTTGAGGTTGATTGCTGTGCTTTGGTTATGATGACGCTGGATCTGCCCCAAGTGCATGCGCAGGTTGTCGCAGAGCTTACGGAACTCAGCTTTACGCGTGTACTGCAGGCAGAACTTAAAAGCTGCAAAAACGAACAATACGAGTTCAGAACGCTCACTAATGGTGACTTCGTGGTAGTTCTAAATGGGATTAAAATATGTAAATAGGTATGTTTAAAGAATCCTCACTTATAGACCAAAGACACATCAAACGACGCAATCTGTCACACATAATGAATTAAGTGACTGTGCAGAGCACTTCCATCTTGACCTCAAAAAAATGAAGATGCTTCTACATAATTAAGTTTTAAGGAGTAAAGCTAATGTTCTAATTCTACCTTTTATTTAGAACTGTGTGCAAATAAAACTCTATGAATGGCATGAATTCAGGTTTTGGCGTTTTAAAACGTAGAAAAAAAATCTCAGGTCACCTAAATATGGCGAAGTTAAATGAAGCTTTCAAGTGACTGGAAACGTAAAAAAAATTGTCTATCATAATCCCACAGTTCCCCTCAAAAAATCTCCTTTTGCTGTGCCACTGTCACGCTGAAAATTCTAAAGTATTTCTGCCAGAAACAGGCAAAAAAGGAAGTCTCAACACTGCACAAAGGCTTAAATACACTAAAGTGCCTCGAACATAGCTGACTGGTATCTTGTCTAATGTACTTGCACAGTTCAGATCTAGAGTTAAAAATCTACCGGACTCTTCAAAACCAGAGAGCCCCAAGTTATACATACAAAGGGAAACATTTTTCTGCTCATCTCTCACCCTTAGGAAAAGATTAACATGTACACATATGTATTCTTATAAACTCAATGTTTGCTGAACAGTGCCAGAAAGGATCAGACTAGGCTTTGTCCCACTACATTCCACATCATATTTTGCTACGTTACGCCTGTGTCGGAACAGACAGCACATCGTGATTTTCCAGTACCCTTCTGTGTACAGTATTTGAAGTTACCTCACACAGAGTATGTTAATGGAAGACACATCTGCCATTATGGGTAGCAGTGAAAACACAGCCAATTTTGATCAGTAAGTCCTAAAAAATACTGACTGAGCAGCAGTAATTGTCATATTCTCTGTATGTACAGGAAAAAACAGTTTTTTCCTTGCAGGTTCTGTTACAAGGCAAGATCAGTGTCCAGAAATCTCATAATTTTAAGGAACCTCTGTAATTTAAAGAGTAGTATGAGTGTGTACATACACATGCTTAAGTGATTAACCTAGTTCCAACTCTGAACTAATATCCAAATAGAAAGAACCTTTAACTTTCTAGTTTTACAGGGTGTAATATACAAGTCCTAGATCTCACCACACTTCAAGTTTCCATCTTTTCGACTTACCTTGCTGTGCAATATCATGGTACAGGCGTTCCACTCGGGAATTATTTCGGAGAAGATCCAAACACTGTCTGTATGATTCCCATAGAAATTTAACCCAGGGTGTCAAAAGCAGTCGGTCAGTACGATCCTGAGTGTCTTCTCCACTCACAGCGCTCAAGAGAACACTACAGTCGGGTTGGGGGGGGTAAGGAAAAAAACCAAACACACATGTTTTATTCCCATAATTCTCACTGATTTTTCTTATCAAGATCTAAGATGAGACTGGATGAATCAGAACAGCTAATTGCTGCTTATTGCCCAAGGAGTTCCTCAGACCTTTTCCTTTAATGACTGTAGTTAACTTTCCTTTCTGTTCAGTTTCAGACTTTGGCATATGACTGACATGTACAAGCTCCAGAGGTAAGAGATGCCAGGAGTTTCTGTATGCTTCACAGAGTAAGCCAAAGGAAACTAATCCCAGCATTTTCACCTTCCCGCTCCCACCAGGGGGGCTGTACCTCTGTCAGATTCAAGTAACAGTGTCTACTCGGATACTTTCCTACTTGCTGCAACTTCCTTTTTAGTCACCAGCAATGCTGCCAGAGAGCGCTCACTTCTTGCTGACATGTGACAGAGGCAATGCGTGCCTTACAACCTGCAGGCACTGAACACTAGAATACTTCCATTAAATGATCAAATCCTTTAAAAAGTCCGACATGAAAAGATGCTTCAAGATGTCCAAGGTAAGACATGATAATCTTTGCGTTTAGGAGCCATAAATGCATTCCCTCTTTCACAGAAATACAAGATTGGAAAGGATTCCTGAGACACTGCGACTGAAATTCACTGCTATGGCCCACAGGATCCTCTTCTGCTAATCAGTCCGCCCAGCCTGACAAACATAGAAAGAATCATCTTCCCTAAAACTTCATTTTTATGCATCTAATACAAATTCTTGACTCTTGTAACTCTTCTACTACACTGCTTCCAGTTCTGATTTACTTCCCTGAGCACCAGTGCTAGATGGAATGTTAAAGATGACACTTCACCAGTGCCTTCTCCAGCATATCAAGCAGTGAATCCAGAAAAATAAAAAAGTATGAGAAGTCTGGGAAACAGGACCTAAGAAACACTAAAGAAACTGTGGTTGTTTAGGTAAAGAAGAGGGGCCGAAAAGACACCTTTTCTAGTTCTCAGTTACGTAAAAGGAACAAGGAAAAGAGCAGTCAATCTACAGTATCTACTGGTGGGATTCCTCTGTAACAAAGACCATTTCAGGCACTGGGAATAACCTGAATGGCACTGCCATCCTCCAGACAGGATGTCAGTGATCTTTGCATTTTTTACAACCAGTACCGCTACCAGAGAGCTTTGCTGTTAACATGCAAACCCACAGCCTTCTACTCCATGTCTTTGTGGGTTTTATCTGACTGATGGCACTCTGTTGCTCACAGTCGCCTACACAAGACAAAATGTCCTCCATTTGGATAATTTCTTCCAATTTTCTATCATCAGTAAACAGAACTTTGACTTTAGTTTCTGTGCCAAGATTTTAATTGAAAGAATTCCCACTAACTTCACTCTTGCTTCCTATCTCCTTTCATCATTACATGTCATCAGTTTCTCCCTGGGCAGTGTCTCAGTCCCCTTCCAATTCACCTGCAAAAATCCCTTCTGGTATGGCAGCAACAGCTTTGTATTTCCCCAGGTCAGATCTCCGGCATTTCCTGAAGCTAAAAAATTACGTTACCAAATAAAATTCTAACATCATCAGATGTCATCTACCCTTCGGCAAGCCTGTGCTGAATTGTATCTTACTTGTAACTCCATGTACCACTTCCTTCCTTCAAAACTCACAGAGGAGACCTGAATGTTGTTATGATCAAGAGAACACATTGGCAACTCCTCAGACCACTACTCAGTCCTAAACATGGATGATGAGAAAACACACTGTCTGCTCAGATGGGTCTCTGCAGAGCTTTCGAACCCAAAATATCTGCTGATATGTTTAAAACTCTAGGATAGAAATTATGCTGTCATGCAACATGAAGAGTAATCTGGCCTTTCCATTCACCTCAGGGTAATTTCTGTGCTCTAAAACCCCCCGTCTGTCTTTTATTCTAGAACCAATATTCTTACAAAAATCAGGAGAAAAGTATTGCTTCAGTCTTCAGACCACATCTAGGACAGCTACTCTCAACCCGCCTCCTCAGAATTTTGCCATCATTTTCCCTAGAATTCTCCACTTACGGCTGACAATCCTTTCTAACTTCTTTTAGTATCTCCTGCAAGTTTTAATTTGGTTTGCCTTACAGAAATTTTCATTTATT
>NW_010259911.1:35351-38655 GCF_000690775.1 Eurypyga helias
GGGTTTTTTTTTTAAAAAGATATGGACAGATGGCCTCTTCCAAACTCACTGGAATGGTTTAAAAGATCTCTTCACACCCACCATGTCAGCACTCTTCCACAGATGTCGCCACATACATAGCCGTACCATCAGTTAACGTGAGCATTCCCTAAATCAGACTCATCTGAAGAACACAAACTTGCAATCGGAGCCAACCTCACTTTTTTTTTTTTTAAAAAGATATGGACAGATGGCCTCTTCCAAACTCACTGGAATGGTTTAAAAGATCTCTTCACACCCACCATGTCAGCACTCTTCCACAGATGTCGCCACATACATAGCCGTACCATCAGTTAACGTGAGCATTCCCTAAATCAGACTCATCTGAAGAACACAAACTTGCAATCGGAGCCAACCTCACTTTGCCTGAAGCAGATTAGGATGTTCTCCCACAAACCGTTCTGGCAACAGAATAGTGACTTCTGGCAGAGCTGGACAGTGGTTTCATCCTAACCTGGCATTACTTGCTTAAGCCAGGTCTAAGTGAAGGTCTATACACAACCTAAAGCAGATATAATTAATTCAGTGGATAATGAGACCACAGAAGGAAAGGAAAAACGGTTCAGTAAATATAACACTTTGAATTTAATTTTTATGCCCCTTCTATTATGTCAGCAGTTACCCAAGCAAGTATAAAGTAACATTACCTTTTGCTTGTACATGCACAACATGGTCAGAAAGACTGGAGTTTATCACGAACAGGAATTAAATTGGCCTAATTGAACCAACAGTAATTGTGTATCAACCGGTAACGAGCAGCTTCAATAACAAACTCTCCAATACCGTGACAGATGCAGATCTGTCGAAAACAGTGACCTGACTCCCAGAAATGCTCCTACTGTACCTACATTTTCTATTCTTTACTACTTACTTTCTTTACTTTTCCTTACTCTGACTGAGGATTTTGCTCAATTCAAAGTATTGTTCCTATTTTTCCCCCTACCTTTAGAACCTCTAGAACACCATTAGTATCCCATTCCAAATCCACCATCTGCACATCTCAGCCCTCTGAACTGGCAATATCCTTCATGAAAATAAGGATACTTTCCTGTGAAGTGCTACATTTTCAAGACAGGCCGCCTACCTTTCTGGAGTTTGAATGTTATCTAAGTCTTCTATGTCCAGTACCATCTGCTGGGATTCTTCCTTAGCTGCTTCTGTTTTTTCTTCAGCTAATTTTAAATAGGCTCGAACAACATCTTCCAAAGATTTGATGTTCACCTACATCAAAGGCAGAAAATGGGAAGATGTTTCCACCCACAACAGGCAGCAAATATTTAAAACATAAATGTAACAAAACTAGGAACATCTAAACGGCAGATTAATTCTAACACAGGACTAAACAGTCACTTTTAGATCACGTCAGCTGACACATACCAGGCTTGCTACAAACAAACATTCAAAAGCCATTACCTGCTGGCAAATATTCTTGTACTGGTACAGCCCTTCTTTTGCCAGATGACTCTTGCGGAGATCCACACAGAGTTCCAGGTACTTCAACATAATTGGCTCGTGGATTTTCTGCCATGTTCGGTGTTTTTTACTTTTCATAACATCATAGAGGACATCAAGGGCAGGTTGCTTTTTGCCGACCTCAAGAAATTCTGAAAATAAAATCCAATTAGCAAAAGACTTGCAGACCAGATGACGCATATTTTTATGTTTAACACTCTGAACTTCTAGAATTTAATCAACTCTACACAACACTCATTGATAGTTTGATTTAGCTGGCCATATCAAAAAATGTTGGCAGATGCAACTTGCAGTGGCAGGTTTTCCATGACATTAACTGGCAAACGAATGCAGACCTCTCCTTTAACGAACATTTCAGGATGGCAGAGATGTCTTGCCATCCATCAAGGCAGAACTAGGCGCTTCATACATATTAATAAAATACACACATCCAGTTTGAAAACTAGTTTTGTCAAGGACAATGAATACACACCACAAGGCTGGTGGTACAGCACCTACCAACGTCATTCAACAAGATGCAAACCATCCAGTGAATGTGACTTAAGAAGAGTCCTGCCCTCAAGCCAAGAAAGAAAGATAGAAACTTCACTCAGAAAAGTTATTTGCATTTTTTTTTTTTTATCTCAGAGTGGTATAGAGATTCACTTTATAGAACAGTTACACTACATGCTGACTGAAGGGTCAGACTTTAAACCAGCCTTGCTGCTGAAACCAGTGCCCTGTTTACTTCATTCCCTAAGCAGGTGCTGTTACAGGACCTCTCAGCATCAGAGCAGCTCCCATCTATGATATACCTCACGTTCTGCTCGGTACAAAATACAGCAAACCAACTGCGAGCAAATGCCGATGCAGCGCTGCCAGCTACCAGCGTAGGCACAGGCGCTACACGAAAGGCGCTGCAGAAAAGCAAGATGAAAGAACATTGAGGATGGAAAGCAAACAGGTTTAAAAGATAGATGAGTACAGCTGAAAGAAAATGCATGTATTCTTCAAGGATGAGGGGTGGAACCAGTACTTTCCATGAAGTACTTTGGAAATCACTACATTCCTAAAGAAATAATGACAGAGAGGATGAAAGCAGGGGGTTGCTTCATGATGGTCTGACATCAGAGCTTCTAAGTTTTAGAAGCTTAAAAGTTAAACATGGCTAAAGGATGTATCTTGAAAGCAGCAGGACTGTTTTAACTGAAAGACTACAATAGCATGTATTTGGACCTTAGTTTATGTAAATAAAGAGCTTGAGTGAGATAAGGAAGCTTCCTCATAGCAAAAACATAGCATTACATTTAAAGATAAGGTTACAACATGACTATTCAGCAGAACTTATTTTTTTTACTCAGATGGAATTTTAATAAAGCTATCCTCCATCCCATAATTTATACTGTTATGTTCTCTCAGTGCTGCTTTTAAGGAAATTACTGCTCAGCTTTACAATTTTTGTATTTATGAAAATAAGCTTGAAGAGCAAGTTTAATCTTGCAGCAATGACAGGCCGATCCAACCACAACTCTGAGTGGTCGATAACCAACTGGACAAGGCACAAAACAAATTCATATTGTTTTGAAACTTTTAATTAACTCTGGTTAAGCAAGTTCTTACCAGTAAGTCAAATAATTAAGGCTAATTTAACAGACACTGTAGTAAAAGCGCACACAAAGTGAACCTGAAGAGTCAAAGACAGCACACACCACCATACTTTGAGGTAGAAAGTGTGTTATGGAAACAAAAATTTGGAACAGACAAAATGTAAAGCCTTAGCCCCTGAAGAGCTGTCGGAATCACTTTTTTTTTT
>NW_010259912.1:0-3584 GCF_000690775.1 Eurypyga helias
ACAGGCAGCCAAGGGGTGTGCTGGCAGTAGCTGCCTGAAGGGGTGGGTTTGGAGGGCGCACTGATTCTGGCTGTGACGGAGCTGATGTCCTGCCCGGTACCTCACACGGTGCTGTTTTGGATCGGTGACCAGAGCAGCGCTGAGAAAACACTGGTGTTGTAGTAATTTCTGCTCAGTGCTTACGCAGCACCCAGGTCTGTTCTGCTCCTCAGCAGCGAGCGGGCTGGGGCTGCTCAGGGCGTCGGGAAGGGACAGAGCCAGGAGCCCGACGGACCAAAGGGCTATTCCGAACCACAGACATCGTGCTCAGCAGTGAAACGGGGGGAAGGAGGCTGATCATCTCCGCGCTTAAACCACAACAGAGGGAGTCGGATGGGCGAATGGAGGGAGGGTATGAAGCAGCTGCAGGAGTGGTAGATAAGCAAGCTGTCTGGGAATGAAAGCTACCCTTTATCACAAAATCCGTATTAAAGCGACCCACCCAAAATATAAACATCAGTTTTGGTCAGAGCAGCAATGAAAAAAAATAGTTTTCACTAGACTTACCTTCCCTTTTAAAATAGAAATGTGATTTCTTAAAATGTTAAGTGCTGAATAAAGTCAATTCTTTGCCCCAAGCGTAGGTGTTGGCTCCAGGGTGAAACTGCTGCCCTGCACTTGCCAGCTGGATCCGAAGGCAAGAGGGAGACGCGCCTCCCTGCAAACACTGCTTCGATTTCATCACCGAATTCTGGGTAAAATGGGGTACGTCTTCAGATCTCTGCACCCCTAGACGGATACACACATCCCTGCCAAGACTTCCAGTGCAAAAGTGGTGCCTCACTTGTCTTCCTCTGTGTGCTAGAGAAGATGCAACTTCATTCATCATTTTTGTTGAAAGAGAGGGTGGGGAGGCACTGGAACAGGTTGCCCAGAGAAGCTGTGGATGCCCCATCCCTGGGAGTGTTCAAGGCCAGGCTGGATGAGGCTTGGAGCAACCTGGTCTAGTGGAAGGTGTCCCTGCCCATGGCAGGGGGGTTGGAACTAGATGGTCTTTAAGGTCCCTTCCAACCCAAACCATTCTATGATTCTATGATTTTTCACCCATCAGCAGCGGAATCCCAATAAACCCACTTAACGATCCACACACCTGATTTTCCCCACGTTATGGATAGGACAGCAAAAAAAAAAGGCAAAGGTGAAAGCGCTGGGGCTAGGGGTAGTGTTTACGGAGGGCTTTGCCGCAGGGCACGTGGCTGAGCCCCACACCCTGGTGGGTTTTGGGCAAGCGTAACCATCACTCTGCAGCGAAGCTGGGGAGTCTCCAGAAGGGGATTCTCCCATCTGTGATCCGTCAGGGAACAGGAGGGAATATGGCTGGTGGTGGGGCCTTGCACATGGGTCAGGGGCAATCCCAGCCCACAGGCAGGCTAAATTTCTTCTTTCAGGAAGAAATTCTTCACGGAGAGGGTGGTGAGGCACTGGGACAGGTTGCCCAGAGAAGCTGTGGATGCCCCATCCCTGGATGTCTTCAAGGCCAGGCTGGATGAGGCTTGGGGCACCCTGGGCTAGGGAAGGTGTCCCTGCCCATGGCAGGGGGGTTGGAACTAGATGATCTTTAAGGTCCCTTCCAACCCAAACCATTCTGTGATTCTATGATTCTAAATCTAAATCCCACTATCCGACACGGTGCTTGTTACGGCGTAGGGAATACGTGGGTCCCCAGTGCAGGAACGCTGAATTCAGCAGCGGTCGTTTACCCTGGACAAAGAGAGATGGAGGGAGACGTGGTAAAAGGCTGCCAACAAAACCAAACCAAGAATAATTTGGGTTCTGAGGTCACTGTGTGCCAGATAACGAGAACTCCTGCACTTCTGGCCAGATGAGTCTTTGGGTTACGAAAGAGAAACTCGTTATCCCCTCAGGAATGTTATCCCTGACACTTCTGGTTTGGGATGGGACATGAGCAGGGCTCTGATTCTCTTACTGAAAAGCTTTTGGGCTGGAAGGGCGCTGAGCAAGGTGGGGGGAGGTAAGGGGGCATAACAAAGGAGGGGTGAGGCAGATCAGCCGCGATACGTCGCTCTGGGGTTCCACACCTTTATTTCTCCAAAGTTACCAAGGAGGATGGATCAAAAATCTCTGAATATCCAGATGACACTGCTCGGGGTTTTTTGCAGCAGTATTGTCGTTGCCATGACATCTGATTTGCCTAGTAACACAGGAAAAAAAGGGTTGTGGTCCTGTTTGCAGCCAGACCTCGCACAAGGTGGCTCACGGAAAACAGCCAGCGGACCTGGCCCCGTATCCTGGTCTCACCCGCGGGATTGCTCGTGGCGCTGCAGATTAACCCCTCTCCTATGGGCTCGGCAAGCTGGAAAGGATCAAAGGATCCCCCCTGTTCCACGGGCAGGTAGATTTTCTGTCCAAATATCGCCGTAATGTGATGTGCGGTGTGAAAAACTACCAGGAAGGGTTGCTGCGGGAGCAGGGAGCCGTTGGGAAGCTTCCAAACTGTTCCTTGGAGAAAATATCCGTTTCATTTCCCTCTCAAAAGCAATAAAGCACCTTTGGCACAATCACAGCGAGTGCATTACCATCCATCCTCATTTCAGGCAGCGTGGGAACAGACAGCAAACATCACACGGACGGATGGATGTGGCCACGACGACATTCCAGTCCCACCAGCTGGAAGAAGACCCGTCTTCCGAAACGCTCCGTTACGCTGACGGACCTGACAGTTCCCTCCAGAGACGTAAACTCGCGCCTTAGACGATGTGTAACCCCAGCAGGGGCAGCACAGACTCAGTGAAAGAGCATTTTTGGTTTATGCTAACGAACTGGGTTCTTTGTTTTTCCGCTGCCGTTATTTTGGTAAGTGTGGGGATCAGGACCGATAAAAATAATTACTCCTGACAGCCTTCTGGTTGGCCTGCTCCCGAGGCTGACTTCAAATATTGAATAACGATTCCTTTAAAGGCTGGGGGGTGTGATTAGCTCGTTACATTTTTAAGCAAGAGTTGTTAAGGTCTCATCTCCAGGCAACACGCCGCAGCAGCTGACAAGAGGGATTGGCTGGAGAGAAAACACGAACGCTTCTTGCATTAGCACAAAACCCACCACCACGTTTTGAGTGGCACAGGCTCCATCAATTATCCTAGTACTGATATGCCGCTAATTCTTTTTCCTAAGAGCTGTAAAAACTGAGAACCGTCTCTATTTATGAGATAAATAAGAAGTTTTATCTTCCATCCCAGCGTTGGCGATGAGGGGGGTCCATTTTCATGGTGGGTCTGAGGGGGGGCAGGGTCCAGGAGGGGAGGGGAGGTCTTCCCATGGCTGAGGAGCAGCAGGTATCAGCCGTTCTCTGACACATAATTTACCTCTATTTCCTGTTGCCAAACTGAGAACCGTCTCTATTTATGAGATAAATAAGAAGTTTTATCTTCCATCCCAGCGTTGGCGATGAGGGGGGTCCATTTTCATGGTGGGTCTGAGGGGGGGCAGGGTCCAGGAGGGGAGGGGAGGTCTTCCCATGGCTGAGGAGCAGCAGGTATCAGCCGTTCTCTGACACATAATTTACCTCTATTTCCTGTTGCCTTTCC
>NW_010259912.1:3820-5559 GCF_000690775.1 Eurypyga helias
GTCCGCAGTGCAGAGGGGCTCCAGCCCTCGGAGCATCTCCGAGGCCTCCTCCGGACTCACTGGCTTCACCCCATTTCCAATTTACGTGGGGCTGGAGAGCAGACGTGGGTTCTTTGCAATCCCTCCTTACTCCTGTGACCCTCTCAGAAACACTCCGGGGTGTCAGGGCCCCTCGCACGGGTCCCCTCCTCACAGCCCCCCGCGCGTGCACTGGCCGGGAGCGCACACGAGAGACCACCCCAGACTTGAGGGAGCCCTGCAACAGCCCGTAGCACCAAGAAGTGCCCCCACAGCCTCGGCATTGCATTTCGCCCCCCTCCCTCCCCAGCACAGAGACAGGGACACGCTGCAGACGTGGTACCTGGGGGCTTTTATTTGGGGGTTAGAGCCCCTCAGTACCCAGAGGGCATCTCCGGCTGCTCAGAGGGGCTTGTGTCGGAGCAGGGGCCGGGCCCGGGAACTTTTAGTGGGGGGTTAGAGCCCCTCAGTACCCAGAGGGCATCTCCGGCTGCTCAGAGGGGCTTGTGTCGGAGCAGGGGCCGGTCCCGGGATGCTCAGTGGTACTTGCGGGCCAGGGCGTGAGCCACCACGCCGACCAGCTTCTGCCAGGCGAACTGGCAAGCGGGGGTGAAATCCCTGGTGAAGTGAGCAGCCAGGACAATGATGAGGATGTCTCCAAGGAGCTGGAGGAGGAGGAGGAAAACAGACAGGGTTAGCGCTGCTCGGACTGCTGTGCCGCAGGAGATCACGGAGCAGGGACCGGACACCCCCGAGCTGGGGCTGAGCACCCACATCCTCCCTGTGGGGTCTCTGCCCTCCTGCTGGCACAACCCCACCCTGCCCTGCCATGCCTTGAGCTCTGAGCAGCTGCTTCCTTTCTGCAAGCTGTCTCCCTGCTTTTCCTGCTGCAGGCTTCCCTTTGGTCCCTCTCCATCCTGCCCCCTCCCAGACAGCACCCTGCGACCCACAGCCTGCCTTTCCTTTCTCCTGACTTCTCCCTAGGCTGAATTCCCCTCCTGGAAGGACCCTGACCTGCCTCACACTCCTCCTCCTCCTCCTCAGCCCCGCTGCCCCCGCCAGTGGCCGCAGGCTGGGTCGGGGACTGGCTCCCCGGGACTGCTACAGCGAAGTCCTTCCTTGCCATAGGCAGCTCTGGGATTCGGGAAAACTACAGTGGCTTCATCCTTCTTTTTTTTAAAAAGAACGAACAAAGCTTGAAACTCTTCCTCCCCATTTTTGGGGTGCTCAAGCCATTTGGCCCCAGACCCACTCTGCAAAATGCTGAGGTTTTTCCTCTTTTTCTCTTTAGATGTTGTTATGTGAAAGCATCTGGAGGAGGACGGAGTGTCCCACGCTGACGGGCAGCCCGAGCGGGACAAGGCAGAAGCCCGCTCTGCGGTTTTCGAGCACACGACCGGCTTATCTTGCCGTAGGGCCTACGATTTCCTCCAGTGCTCTGCTCAGCTTCCCTTGGACTCCAGCCCACGCTGCACCTTCCTGGGTTTGTTTCCTTTGTCCCCAGCCAGATGTCCTTTAGGTGACCATCTCCCAGTACCTTCCCCTCCCCACTGCCGTGCCGGTACTAAAACTGGGACTTTCTGGTGCGAGAGTCACCCACGCTCTTGCCAAGTCCTGCACAAGCTGCCACCTCGTTTGGGTACCACACAGGGACTCTGCCCCCACCAGCCAAAGAAAGGACCCCCAGACAGCGATGCTGGGTGCAACCCCCCGTTTCAAAG
>NW_010259913.1:0-8825 GCF_000690775.1 Eurypyga helias
GAGGGGTTTTTGTGGGTGCAAGGGTTAGAGTTTCCCCATTGGGAGGCCCAGGCTTTTTTCCCCCCATTTATTTTTAGCCTACTCCTTATTTTCCTTCAGATGCTAACAGAATTGGAAACAGGGGGGGGGGGGGGGGGAGGAAGACAAAAAACAGCTTTTCGTTACACATGAGCACATGACATCCAGCACAATGGGGATTTAGAGAGCACGATTAGGTTCTTTGGAGTCTGCTCTACTACAGATAAAGTCAGACATTAGTGATACTGTAACATAATTTAAATTACGTTTACTGTATTCTGCAACATTCACCACCACACACTTAAAAAATGGAGTATCATTTCAGCCTTTAACAGTCAAAAGTGTGATTGATGTTACAGTCCAGTCATTTCTACCTTTGCTCTTTCAAGCAAGTTTTTGTTCCGCCCCAGGACTATGTTTTTGCCACTATTTATTCTTCAGCTTTACATCAGTAAAGACGTTTAGCAACCTTTGTGCACACAGCACATCCCTCAATAGCAGGTTCATACGAATGGTGCATATAAGAGTTCTCACTGTTCACACTATCAGAACTGCATTCCCTCTGCAGATCTCATGCTCTTCTTCCAATGTATTACATTTCAACTGGTTTATGTAAGCATATTTCTGTAGTTATTTTATGCTTCTGCCGTCTAATGATGATTCTGTCACTGGTCCATTTATCATACCTTTTCATGAACAAACTGAACACACTGGTGAAGGGACAGCTTCCTGTTTACTCACGTATGGTGCTCTACCTCCATAATAAACCTGAAACACATCAATCATCTCTGAAGAAAAATTTAACAACACTTAATTATTAAGCATTCCTCCCTTTGAATACATGTATCATTTGTATGTATTATATGCCTCTGTGATCCACAGAAGAGTATACAGATCTCACACATACTTTCTAATAGCCAGTTTAAGCTTTAAACACAGCACAGAGAATTAAGACCCTTAAGAATTGTACAGCACCACCACCATTATCCAGCAAACAGCAGCCACTTTAGTAATGGGAATTTACAGTATATACACAGCTCAGGCTTTTTTAAAATCACCATAACACATTTGAGCAGAGTTTCAAAGCCACCTGAAGATCACACTGGATCCCTGTTTTAAGAAAGTGTTCCCATTAGTGGATATTACTATGCAGATAATACAGCTGAATGATAAACTCATTTAAAGAATACAATGAAAAAAAACCAACCACAAGACATATCAACTGCTTGATTCCTAACAGCATTTCTTTTCCTTCCTATCAAGGAAAGTCTGTTATTTTCCATTCTTTAACAAAAGAACTAATTGGAAGTCCACCCCGAAGTCATCAACCCAGACCTTTGTACCGATTTTAAGATTCAGGTTTTTGTAGGTTGCAATTGCACAGCATACCTGATCAATCTTGGTTTTGGCATAATGTAGTAACATTATGTTAATTAGCTATGATACCTGTAGTTTTGACTCTAATCTTGAGAATATGGTCCAGTGTCCATGTGAAACTTCAGGCTGCAAGACAGTAACAAAGGCTGAACTCCACCTATCTTCTCATTTATGGGGAAGAGAAGATCAGCACACAATCAAATAGGAAAGTAAGCAACCAAAGAAAACTCTTTTAAAAAGTTAAATTTAATTTTTAATAGTGTTGTTTATCCTTCACTCATTTTAACAATGGTATTCAACTATCACAGGAACATGGGTTACAAAGCCTTATCCATGCAGAAATCTAATAGTGATCTAGCTCTTTCTTTTGCCAAGTTCCATCTCCATTTCAACTCCCCTAACTTTTCCCTGTAGTACTTTCCTGTCCAAGTGTTTTAGGAAGGTTTACCATTCCTAGAATAGAATCCAACCATCAGATCTCATTGCACAGAACAAGATGCAAACATTACACTAGAAACTCCTGAAAAAGTAACTGAAAAAGCTGTGTTTTCTTTCACTACTCTTTAAATGCAGTTGCAGTGACTGGATTTTTATAGTATTGTGTATGAAGACTGACACACCATTACATGACATTGGTAATGCCAGGTACTCTCAATCTTTCATTCATGGAGTCACAGATTCAGTAGGAAACCATTCCTGCACTGAATGATAATGCAGGCTTCACAGAAGTTAGCTGGACTGGAATCTGAGTACACTGACAAGAACACTTTCCTCCTGCTGCTCTTTTTATATTCTGGCCACAGATTTCCTAGTCTTCAGTTCTGTGGAACATCAGACAGATGGGTCCATTTCTGCTGATCATATAGGAGTCAAAAACCCCACCACACCCAGAAAATACTCAAGGGGGAGAGGGAAAGTAATATTTGGGTTTAACTGCAAGAGAAGAATGCCTGGTGTTGAAGTCCTCAAGAACAGTACTTTTTCCACAGAAATGTGGCAGAAGAACACTAAACAACTCGAAGTGGTATAGACTGCAGTTCATGCATGAACATACAGTGGATTCTTTATCCCTACTACTTCAATTTTAGGCTGTGATGGAAAATTTAAATTGTAAAAAAAAAATCAAAAAAAATAATTCTGTCATTTTCTGGCACTTGAAGCTAAAACAACTGCCTGCATTTAAGTCAAAATATACTGAGCAAATATGTAACAATACTACTTCCATGGACACAATATCTGCACTCAATTCTTTTAGCTGTCCCTTATGGATTATTTTTGTGTTGTGAGGTATGCAATCTGTCAGGTTTTTATTTTTTAAACAAACGCAGAGATTTTGGTATTAAGTATTTAACATTAGAAGAGATACTGCACTTATTGTTGCGTTTGGGAGGAAAAGCACTCACGAAAGCAACAGGCAAATTACCAGAAGTAAGCAGAGCAAAAACACTCCAGGAAACCAAATACAAATTTATTTTCAAGAGAATCTTTAGCTTCTTGCCGTAGGAGCTGTTTGAACCTTCCATCCCTTTAATTGCGGTGGCTACTTAAGAAATTCTACGTCAGTCAGGACCAACACTGAAATACAACTATAGTAGTCCACTTTCAAAATTCTTGAAAACCCATTTAAGGATATCAGTAGGGGGTAAATTAAAGCTGTATGCATTAGGAAGCTAATAATTTGAAAAATGTACAGGGGCAATGAACCCTGAAGTTATCAAGCACTGAAATGACTAGAGAAGTGTTTTGTATAGTTGGCAGAAACTAAATACAAAAAAGCTATTGTAAAAAAAGTACAACTCTAATTTACTACACAACCTAGCGTAATACTGACAACTGAAGTGTAACAAAATCTTGTAGATAAAACATTAATTTGTTATCATACACACTTTTATTGGTATAAGCATAGTAGAAAGGCAGAGCTAGCCTATATGATAGAATTCAGACTGCCCTTTATCTACTCTTCATAAACACTGTTAAACACACTTGTCAAATTCTACATCTCAAGCTTTCCACTCCAGGCATTTCTCACACAAATATTTCGCTAAGCATCTGCAAAGCTAGAACTTTCAGTGAACAAAAGTAATAGAAAGAATAGCTTGAATACTCTTATTTAAAATGAGTTGAAAAGAAATTTCATATAGAAGCTGGAGGACTTAAAAATCAACTCAAACCTGAACAGAAGACATGCTATATCATGCTTAATGTATCATAAATAATACCTTTACCATTTTTATGCAAGCTACCTACATTTCAGATCATAAGCCACTGGAAAACTACAATTCTCCCAACCTTCAAAGGAATTTTGGAGACTCTAGCTGTCAGCTACTATGAAGACTCATAACAACCAGAGCACGCTCCACCCACTGGGCACAGAATCCAAACATATCTGAAATTGCTCCTTGCAGTTGGAAAGGACTGAAAATAAGGCTATTATCTGCTGAGCTTCCTATGCTTTCTAGATGAAAAAGGCAAGACTTTCTTGAAGGCAGAAAGAGAAGAAAGGAAGAGAACATGCACAGAAGTAGCAGGACATGAGCTGAGCTGGAGGGGATAAAAAGGCAAAATGCTTTAAGAAGCAATGCATTAACATGTATAAAATTTACTAATATGCTGGAAATGAACACAGTTTTCCAGCTAAATTAAGTATACATGTGCCCAATGCACAGCTTGACTATTGTCTGAAGCCAAGCACTGAAGGGTGAACACAGAAATCATGAGCCCGAGTAAGGCAAGAGTCCCATGGAAACAACCAAGCAACTACGTAATGCAAAACTGTCAATGCCTACACACGCCAGAAAGCAAACTTTAGCCATTTCTCTCTTTTGGGTAACCTCCTTTTAAAATGCCTAACATTTTAGCACAGTGGCTTTGCATTTAATACTATAACATTAAGCACAGCTCAGCAGCAAGATGCCTTGCCTAAAGATCCGCGCAATGAACTTACTCTTTCTAAACTCCAGCCAGCGCAAATTAAAGCTGAACTCCTATGGGTGGGATAGGTTGGAAGCACCACTGCAGCACACCTGCTGCCTGCCTTTGAAAGGCAAATTTACACACTGCATTCCTGAGCAGTCCTTTTGTGCTAAGCAGCATGTTCTACGTACAGAGACTTTCATATACTTTCTACATATACGTTCAGCCTTTGTACATGCAAAAGCTCACACAGTATTTGGGTAGCCCACTACAAAGACAGACAGTCATTGCCAAAAAAAGAGGTCACAGTTGTAGAATATGGCTGCTATGGAAATTAATCTCTATTATTAACACAGGATCCATGAATAAAAGGCTTATAAAATTTAAGTGTTCCAGGTGAGTACCCCCTTAAAATAACATTTATTCTGCTTGCAGAAAGAAAAAATACACACTGAAATAAGAGATTGCAGTATCCCTTACAGATGTTATGCTCCAGCTTCCTATAAGATGCAGGAACTCGTGTATAATTACTGTACTCCTAAAGACTAAACATTTTTTTAATCAAGTTTTGGGACACAAAAAATAACATCTAAAGTATCACATATCACTACACCTACTACTTAAATTGAGCAACTTGAGAAGTATCCTTTGATTATTGGAGTATGGGCTGCAATAGTGTTGATTTCACCAAGTACCAGGTATGAAAAATCTCACTGAGGACAGATAAAGCTATGGATTACACCAATTTGGCTGACAAAAGCCTACCTCTCACTCCATAAAAAGCCAACTCCCTCCCCAAAAAACCCAAACCCACCAAACTATAGGAACATCTTACATTTTGAGGTCAGATCCTGTTCCAAGATCACAGAATCATTACTGTACCAAAGGTAGCTCTGAGTAGATTAACAGCTTTGCAGTAACATTCAGTTACAAGCCATTCCCACCAGATCACATGCAGGTAGCTACAAACCACAACTCTTGCTCAGTCAAGGAAAGGATCAAAGCACCAAAAAGCCACAAGATCCAGAAAGCAAACTCACCTGCCTTTAAGAATTGCAAAACCCCACACAACACAACAGTAGACAGTGACCTAGAATACAGCTTAATCTTACTTAAATGACAAGGGCATCAAAACAAACAGCCACCCTGGTTTAGTTCACCATCAGGAAGCATATCCAGCCAGGCAGCAGGAGACCAGAGCTAGAGGACCCCTTCAGTAGAGACTAAGCCTCCATCACAGAAACCTGCCCCTCCATAAATCTGCCAAAGGGAACCTTAACTGAAAGCACTCTCCACCCCTTCTCAGTTTGATCCATTCAGAACCACAGTCCAACACAAAGACACAAAGCTGCAAATAATTTGTGACAGTTGCCACTAAAAAAATGAAAGCAAAACCATTCTAAGTGTAGAGTGTTCTTCCCACTCTTGTGCAAGCTCTGAGACATCCTCTTGACTTTTTGTTGGTCTCGATGTCTCTTTTCCATGTTTAGCTGTGAGTATCTCTAGCTCTGAGAGAGTAACACACATGCCTTGTGGTTAGGACACTTACAAAGTATCTCACACAAGTTTATCCAGAAAAAAAGCATAATTTTCCTTTTTTTATTATGAGCCATGAAAAATGTCTTGGCTCATCACCAAAACCAATCTTTCCAGCAACATCTATAGATCTGCCCCTACCTGTTAACTCCAACTGCCAGTTGTCTAGTTGGTCTCAGCCAACTGAGGTTCTGAATTACCGATTCCTTCTACACGTTAGCACAGCGCTAAAGGCATCCCTCTTCCCAGACCATCCAAGCAGCAGCTACTTTGCTAATTAACAATAGGAATTCCAAATTTGACCAAAGCAGCTATGAAAAATATTTCTAGCGTGTGAAAAATATTCAAATGACTCTTTCTGCAAACATTCTCATTTAAATATACGCACCTAATGTTCCGATAGGCTAATAAAAGGGTTCACAAGTCCTTACACAATGAACTGGCAGGTTTTATTCACAAGAACGTTCTGGAATATCTTTTGCTGTTTTTCCCCCATTCTAAATGTTTAATGCATTCCCCATCCCCAAACTGTATAATAAGTAGCTTGAATATAAACAGTGTTCACAATACCTTAGAGAGAGAGTGGGCAAGAGTAAGCACCAGCGCTCTTTTGCTGGAGGTCTGAAGAACATGTCAGTATGATCCTAACGGGCATCTGGAATAAAAATGCTTAGTTGTCCGTGTACATATGTAAATTTAGCAATACCTAGCCTTTCGGACAGAAAATATATGCAGGGCTCTCTACAAAGGAAAGTGTAATTTCACAGTCTTAAAGTTACCACATAGTGCTCTGCAAACAGCCAGAGCAGCTTGGAAACTAGCAACAGTATCACTCCATCGAGAACACATTTAATCACACTGTTTTATTACCGAACTAAGCTGTTGCCACACGAAAGCAATCTTCCCCCAAAAGCTATCAACCTTTGTCTTGCATCTCAGTTGCCAATCACAACGCTGCTGCATCCCAACACACATGTATTTGCCATTATAGTAGCAAACCACACACATCTTCAAGCCGAGCCGGTATTGGATGAGGCAGAGGAAAGAAGGACAAGAGCAAATAGTCAGAGATCCCGACCATCATCATCTGATAGCAGGAAACTGTATGGCCCACAAGATCATTTCTTTCTAGGCCTCATTGCACAAGTACTCCTTTCCTGTGACACCTCCAAACAAGTACATACCCTGGTTGGGATGTCTATCTAACGCCCCACATTCTCGTATTGAGAGAACACCTGTCAAAACCTGAATTCTGAAGCGAATGACCACAAAGGTAGTTACAAAAAGAGGGGTTTGATGACAAAACCTACCTGAAGTAACCTTTGTAGACATCATCTTTGCATTTTCCTGCCGCTCCATGCATTACTAATCAGTGACCTACTGGAAATTTCAGCACCCATTGAAAAGCTTGGCAGGGTATTTGGCTTTCAGTTCTTCTACTCAGTTTATTCCCAACACAAGTATATTCATCAGGCTTAGAAACAACTCTTGAACAAGGGCAGCCACTCAGCAATGAAATGTAAATTACTGACATGTGCTAAAACCTGGACTTGCCACTGCTAATGAGCACATTAAAGGAAAAAAGCTCACTAGATATTACTGCAACCTTTTCACTTAACCCTGTGCATACTGAAAGCCATAATTTAGTATCAATTAAAGAATCCACCTCTAAACAGAGAGACACTGTTCAGAGGGTGTATGCTTCCTACACAACTGTGATGTAAAAATGATGAAGATGGACAAGTATGTGACATGCCCAGTCAGATCAGTGTGCACACTGATAGCAGCTTTTTAATCTACATTTCATAAAACTGTTCAAGGTGTCCATGATTTTTTTTTAACTGACATCCTGACACAAATTCCTAAGTTGAGAAAACTAATGGTGTCAAATCAAATTTCATTCAATCACCTATCTACAAGTCCCAAGGTTAGGAGGTCAGCTTGCAGCAACTTTTCCCTTCCTATTATGCTCACAGGGGGGTTATGCACCCTGAGAAAATTCTTCTCCAAACAGTAGCGGCCTACACAGTCAGGGAAAACAGCATCTTTGCCTCAACAGCATCTGTGCAGTAAAAGCCCAATTATACAGTCACTCCAAAGTTTCAAGCCTTTTAATAATCTAGACTACCAATGCTGCAAGAAACAACCGAACTTACATGCTGGAGAAGGGGGAGGGAATGTTTGGTGACAGCCATTTCCCCCTACCCCCTTTGTATTTTGGGGGACAAAGGAACTTAAAGATTTTTTTTGGTTAATTAAGTTCTTGAAATGCTTTTATTACATAACATTTTGCTAAGCACATGAACAGACAGCACAAAACTGATTTTCAAAAACTAAATTAAGTATCTAAAAAAAAAAGTCAACCTAAACCCCTCTTGGGAAGGTTTGTCAAATACAAAAATCAGCTATAAACAGTTAAAAGGTTAATCTACTTCAGTTGTTTATTTTCTCCTTCTACTCCCTCTTTACACCCCCCTCCCAAGCTAGCATCCTTTGGGTTTGCCTCCATTTCAAGTCAGGCAACAACTCTAACGCCATTCTGCCAGAATCATGTGTGTTAGCTAAAATACTGTAACAGGGGAGTTGGAAACAGGGGGAGGGATGTGTTTAAACAAAGATAGTTTTAAACACAACAGGGCTACAAAGCAACCACACATGCTGTATCATTCTAGCATATCCAAAGAGAGCAGTAACCCCTCATGGGAACAGACAGCAGTTACCACTGGGAGCTGTGATCTCTCCAGCCAGCTTGATCACAGCCAAAACAGCAGTCTGACCACTAACCTGACCTTCAGGAGCTGAACTCATGGGCCAGCATTCAGGGAGCAAGTGAGAAGCAGAGACTAGGTTCTACACAAAACATCCCCTAAATTTAGGAAGCCAATTTTAATGTCTGTGTTAATTCAAAACTTCATTGTTGAAGACAATCCAACTGCCAATTATTTTAACCATTTCCCCCAAACACACAAGTATAACAACTC
>NW_010259913.1:8837-9714 GCF_000690775.1 Eurypyga helias
ACTTGAAGTTACCATTGTTACCGATCACTATCATTCAGGCTGGAATACAAGTGAGTGAAACATGCTGAGCAAACAGACAAAGCTTATTTGTAAGCCAATCTTCAAATAGAATTACAGAAAAAATGAAAAGGCAAATGCATTCATAATAATGAGTAGGAAGTCTTTTAAAGTTACAGGGAATTATTTGAGACTTGCAAAATAAACCACTAAACACAATTAGGCAGCTGCAAATAATCTATTAAATTACTCTTACCTGGGGGTCACCATTTGTGTTGCACAGGCTAAAGGCCTTCACTGACAAACTGACTAACCAGGTAAGTTACTTTCAAACAGTGCTCTACATCTGTTTTTGTTCAGAGATTTTTTTTTTAAGCATCTCTTCCCATGAGGAAAGGCTGAGAGAGCTGGGGCTGCTCAGCCTGGAGAAGGCTCAGGGGATCTCATCAGTGTTCATAGATACCTGCAGTGAGGGTGCAGGGAGGACGGAGCCAGGCTCTGCTCAGTGGTGCCAGGACCAGAGGCCATGGGCACAAACTGGAACACAGGAAGTTCCCTCTGAACATCAGGACACACTTTTACCACAGTGAGGGTGACCGAGCACTGTCACAAGTTGCCTAGGAAGGCTGGGGAAGTCTGCATCTTTGGAGATACTCAAAAGCTACCTGGACACAGTCCTGGACAACCAGCTCTGCATGGCCCTGCCTGAACATGAGTTGGGCCAGATGACTTCCAGAAGTCCCTTCCAACCTCAACCCTTCTGTGAATTAAAGACCGTATCTGATATCTAAAGCAGAAAGGTACAACTGAATTAAACATTGTACAGTCATACAGTAAGAACACACAACCAGACCAAAGTCATCTACTTGGACTTGTGCAA
>NW_010259914.1:0-236 GCF_000690775.1 Eurypyga helias
TGTCGCTGACAAAGATTTTGAACAGTCCTGGTTCCAATACCAAGCCTTGAGAAACACCACCCATCACTGGTCTCCTTCAGAGATCGACCTGTTGACCACAGCTCTCTGAGTGCAACCATCCAGCCAGTTCCTTATCCACTGAGTGGTCAACCCATCACATCCATGTATCTCCAAATTAGAAACAAGGATGTCATGGAGGACATTGTCAAACACTTTGCACAAGTCCAGCAAGATGG
>NW_010259914.1:487-767 GCF_000690775.1 Eurypyga helias
AACTTCCCCAGCCTGCCATGACTTGTCAAATACAATGGACAGTGGCTTAGCAACTTCATCCACCAGTTCCCTCAGGATCCACGCATGTATTTCATCAGGTCCCATGGACTTGTGCACCTTCAGGTTCCTTAGGTGGTCTCAAACCTGATCTTCTTCTGCAGTGGGCAGTTCTTCATTCTCCCAGTCCCTGCCTTTGCCTTCAGCAGCTTGAGCACTTGCCGGTGAAGACTGAGGCAAAAGTTCTGTTGAGTACCCCAGCTTTCTCCATATCCTGGGAAAC
>NW_010259915.1:0-27183 GCF_000690775.1 Eurypyga helias
CCCAAACCGTTCTGTGATTGTATCACACAGCAAAATCCCCCAACAGCACGTGGGTTGCTCTGTCGCAGGATATTATATACAGCAGATGTGTGTCAAAGTCTGTTGGGCAGATGCAGCTCCTGTCACGTAACATTCTTTTCCAGCACACAGCATTTTTGGGACCACAGAGGTCTGGGCACTCAGCGGTATTTTACCTTTTAAAAATGACAAGTTCAGCAAATAGTTCTGCTTCATTTTCCCAGCCAAGAAACTCTGTGATTAATCGCACTGCACAGCTGCTTGATCAGCTGAAATAAAGTGTAAAAAGTAATTACACATGCAAAAAATCCATAAAAGCTTCTCGAAAGACAGGACCCAGTAAATAGAAATGCTAGGCTTTACTGACGTTAAAATGAAACTGCCATGCTCTCCAACATGCTTATGAACAGCAACATACAGGGATATTAGAAATACAAAGCTGTACAATCTACATCACACACACACACAAAAAGACTGATTAAAGAGGAGCAATAGTCACAGTGGGAAGTGATGGCTTTGAACTCTGTCAAGAAGTTTTTCTGCCACAGGTCTGAACTCTCTTTCCCAATACAGTTTGTGGTGGTCCCTTAAGTCTCTGTCGAGGCTGCGATCCAATGTTTGTTCTTCATCTGTAATCAAGGAAAATACCATCATCAGTTCTGAATAAAAATACACCCAACCGTCTCTTTTCTGAGCACAGCACATACCACTTATCAGTTGCGTATGCTGATGGCTTAAGAACAACTCCATGTCTAACCAAGCGCCACTGAGTAACACAGTGAGAAGGGCACTGCAGGCTCCGTTATTCTTACACCTCGTAGCTACACTGGGTCTCGGAGATCAAGCATTTACTGCGACCGTCAACCTGGAAACTCCCTGGGCTTTAAAGTTACCCACAGCAGGTTTGCTAACCTAAGTAATCATACGCCTCCAACTACAGCCGTCTCGTTCCTGTCACAAACTGCTTGGCCAGTCTGGTTCACGAAGGCTCTTTCCAACTGCACCTACTGTCAGACCGAACGAACACAAACCATGCTTTGGTTTAAACCATGTTACTCCCTTCCTCGCAACGAGGGGACACTCTGGAACAGAGACAAGCACTGTTAGGAATGAAAGCGACTCTCCCTTTATTATCCCCCATCCGTCTTGCCTGGCATTGGATGTGGGAAAGCAGCAAACCCTTACAGGAAAAAAGGAATCAGTCAGCAACCAGGAGCGTACTCCTGGATCAGGAATCCACAAACACAACAGATAACACTGAACTTTTTTCATAGAGTTTAAGAGGATGATATTTGACAGCCTTTAGGCCATAAATGGACCTAAAGTGAAGATGGAGTCCTGCACCCAATGAGCAGTGTGACTTATCTTCGTCCCAGACTAAGAGCACCAGATTCACAACCTGTTGAACAGTAACTCCAGAAGGGAGCTCACTGCGCATTCACAGTAGGTAAAAGACAACTTGGAGCTGAAGAGAAACTTCAGTTACCCACATTTTGAGTCAGATTTTGTGTAGTAAAGACATGCTGATACAGCAACTATTCCCATTTAAAGGGATGCCAATATGCATTACAGTGTATATGGCCCCAACTGCAGCCGCCGTGAAGGAAGAGACGACACAACTCCTGCACGGAGACGGGCTCCACTGCACAGGAAGTTACCAGTCACTGCCAACAATCCTTCACTTCCGTGTCACTACGGTGTTTCTAAATTACCAAATTAAAGAGACGCTGATGGTGAGGTAGATTTGGAAAGGGGCTCTGCATAAGGAGAAGATGATATTTAGAGGCTTTCGGTAATAAACTAAAGAGAAAAACATTCTTTCCAGAAGGAAGACACGTCACATCTCTGCAGAGAAAGGAAGAAACCCTGTAGTCAGAGCTAAATCCAGCCTCAGACCTCAGATCTATACTTGATGGTATCACAGGATCATTCAGGTTAGACAGGGCCTCCGGAGCAAAGCCACTGTAGATCAGGTTGCTCTGGCCTATCTACTGTTGAGTACTGAACATCTCCGAGGATAGCGATTCCACAGCCTTCCTGCACAGCCCATTCCAGCGCTTGAGCCCTGCCATGGTGGGAACCTATTAAGTGGAATTTTTCTTACTGCAACTTGTGCCCATTAGCTCTCGTCCCACCAATGGCACGTAGGCCAACATATGTACAATGGATCTCGGCAGCCGAGAAGTGAGAGACCCCAAAGAGGAAAATAAGGGATTATGGGGTTTGTTTTCAGGCAGAATTCTTTTTCCTACTCCTGAAATGATTGTTCTACCCAAATCAACAAATTTCTACCCAAATCAGTGAGTCTGCTGACACTTCTCCCTTTTAGCAGACAGCTGTGCCCCCCAGAAGCCAATCACATGTTTATGGAATCACTGCAGTTGGGAATTCCAGCCTACAAGAACAAGGGTCAGAAGCAGTTCAAAAGCTGAAGCGCTGAACCAAACCAGTGAATTTCCCAAAGCAGAATGAGTAACGCTGGGGATCAGTGAGGATCAGTGTCCCACATGAAAGCTATGCATCCTCAGATAATTTAGTTTTCCCACGGCTCTCCTCAAAACTAGCAAAATTGGGTACTGGCCAAACAGCACACGAGCTGGCTGCAAGCCCAGGAACAAGACAAGCACACTGGGCCTCCATGCTGTGGGGGAAGCCAAAAACTAGAGCACAGACTCTAGTCTGCAAGGTCAACAAGACAGGGGCCAGGAGCCCTGGAAGCTCCTGGCTAGGAGGATACTAATATCATGCCATGTCAGAGTTCACATGTACTGAGATTCCAAAATAACCTCCCTGACCTGATAGTGGAGGTGAAGGGGAGCAGAAGAAGCGCCTGGAAAAAGAGAGGGAGAAAGGGGGTTTCACTGAATGACCAAACCGAAGAGTATTCTCAAGACAGAAGGCTCGTCTCCACTGCTGCTCCTGAGGGACCGGGACAAGGAGCTCTGAGCCAACGAAGTAAAGCGAGACTCAAGAGCAGCTGAAGGCAGGCAAATGACAGTGCCATTGGGAAGCAGTGCCGCTGCGTCTCAGGCTGCTGGGATCGGGCAGGGAAACAGAAAAACAAATGGCGCCTTTTGTCCAGCCTTTCTCGGGCCCAACATCTTTTCAGGCTATTTCCACTCCCTTTTGGCTCCCTCATATCCTCTGTCATCTTGTGCCAGGTAGGGGAAAGAAAAATAAAGGGGAGGGGGCCAAGCACAGCAGGTGAAGTGAGGTGTCTGCTGTGCCATGCTCCACTTTTTCCGCTTCCTGAGGGTGTGCTGATGCTTAAGTACAGGCCGCTCGCTGTCAGCAGTTGCCTCCTGCTTCCTGAATGATAGAATCAGAGCAATGACGGTTCAAGGCTGTTACTGGACACAATGGGAGGAGGAAGATGTAGGACAATATTAACCAGCTGCTATTACTAATGTTTGTTGGCTCTTAACACACAGAGAGACCAGATCCAGTATCTAGGATGCACTTTTTCTACAGCTACTCTTCTGACTACAGTGTGATGAAAGACTGCCTTCTGATGTAATTCTGCGCCATTTTTAATTAATTGTCATTACAGCTGCATTACAATTGCAACTGTAACTGCAGTTGCAATTGCACATGAACTTCCAGTTCATGAAAGCTGTAATAGTTAATGAGAGTTCCAATTACTGCCCAGCCTGGGCCCTGCAGCCAAATTAATTGCTGGAATAAGCAAAGTGAAATGCAGAGGAAAAGATAAGTCGGAATTTTCCGAAACCAAAAGATACCTAATCCTTGCTGCTTGCCAGTTCAAGCATGATCGCGGCTGTAAAGTTTGCAGTTCTGCTGCAGAAAGTTAAAAAGAGCACTAATGATCTTGAAACACCCCGTATTTTCAGATAAATAGATGGAATTAATGCCTACATTAAGATAGGTGCTATCATAGCAAGGAATGTAACGTTAAGGAATGATTCCAGCAATGAGTAACAGCACTTCTGCTGTAACTGGAAAAACATCCTCACACACCCACCCACTTTTATCGTTGTCTAAAAACCAAAGAGACCACAGAGATCTCACTTTCTACCTGGGGCTGACTGATACGCAGTCTTCTCCAAAGCAAGGACATCTTTAGTAAATTTCCAATTAAAACCCAATCAGAATCAGTTATGATTTGCTTCACGTATATTTATATTTTAAAGATTTTTTTCGAATAAGATAATTGCAAATGACCTACCCAAAATAAAATCATAACCAAAGCAGTGCTCATAGACTAAAGGAGGAAAATGAAATAGAGTGACTAGAGGACTGTTACACAGCAATTAAACTCTGTAAAATTTGCAGTGAACGTAAATGTGCAGATGAAAAGGTCCAACTGGGTTAGCGAGTTGGGCTCTTAACATTCATTTGTAGACACCTTCCAGCCTGTATTTGTGGAGGAGCACACCCTCCCAAGCTTTCGGGAGCAGATGAGAAATTGTCAGGACAGTGTTGTCCTTGCTCACAAGGAGATAGTCATGAGAAAAGAAGGGTGGCCAAGGGACTCTTGACCCAAGCAGCAAGCTCAGCCTGTTGTACCACAGAGCCTTCTGCCCAGGGGCTAAAGCCGCATTCCCCAGACTGCCCAGTGCGTGCTGTGCAGTAACCAAGAGCATCGGAGCGCTCGCTTCTGCCAGTACCTGCAATGACCTTCAAGGCCAGAGGGGCCCACAGCCAGCAAAAGGTATGTTTTGTGCTGAAGGTTTACAGGACAGTTGGCTCAAGCAAGCAAAAAGGCAGCTGCTGAAAAGCCTTAGTGGCATGCTAACTAGACAGAGCAGAGTGGCGAGTGACAGCATCCAACTCCACCGCGGCAACCTGTTAAGATCTGAGGGAACGTGCTGAATGGCAACAGACTGCTGTATTGTTGGACAGTCCATCCCGGCCAACCACTTAAAGCTGCACGACAGACTTCCCACCCCCTTCGATTTTGCTCCTTCCATTTCTCTTACTGAGGATAAGAGACCAAAATTGGGAATCTCACCCAAGAGTGATGTAAGCAGCACCAGCAACGTGTCGGTGTCTTCTCCAAAGCATGAGGCCGCACTTGTGATGTTTTCGCTGTAGTTCCAAAGGGTTTTGCATATCAAACAAGCCAGCTGCCAGTCAGAGGGCCCAAAGTCTCGTAAACAGTCAACTAACCTGCCGGTATCAAACAAAAACAGTGTTTGGCTCCATGTAGTTTCTTTCTGCGCCCTTCAAAATCTAGGCAGTCTAGAAATGTATGCAGATTCCATGGAAGTTTGCAGGAAAAGTCTACATTAACAACAACAAGACGCTACTTTTATTCCTCAGTAACTCCCCCATTCATTTAGTCTAAGGATGTGAACATGCCTCTCGTCTACACAGATGTGCGTGTGCCTGCCTGCATCTGTCCCACTCCTATAAATTTTCAACCCAAGCGACCCATTTCAATCACCTATGTCACAAATGTCACCATTTCAAAGACACTAGAAATCCAACAAATTTCATGACAATCTGAGACTGTCCCAAATCTGTGGCTACTGCTAGAGCAGAGATTGCAATGTGAGCCAAACCTTATCAGGCACTAAAAACTCATCTGGAAAAGGTGGTTTGAATGCGGAAAAAGCTTCAGTCAGAACATCCAGCTGATTACACGTCAGAGGATCCGACCAGAAGACAAATCCAAAGGAATTCGTCGCTTCCATGACTCACAGAATTACCTGTTACGTTCAGTGAGGTCTATTTTGCAGATCTCACCACTTCAGATATTTCCTCAGCCTGCACTCCCAACAGACTCAGAAACATAGTTTTATTAAGGACCATGAGGTTTTTGATCTTTCTTCTAATCTCACTTCCTTGCAGATACCACAGCAGGCAAGGTCAAAAGCAGAACTCTGAAATCAAGCTCTAAGTTTTCTGCCTGCAGCAGCCCACAGACAGTAGCTATCTAGAGTTCCAAACAGCAGCATTCACAAGTCTCGGGGCAGCAGAAGTAAACATTTTTTTTCACCTGCTGTCCCTAGTGACCTCTCTAACAGTAATCCTTCCCTGCTGCTCTCTTCCCCAGCCCTGTGACCCCTCTTTCCTTCACTTCTTCACTGTGAGATTTATAATCTGGCGACTAGTAACACAGGATAACTGTAACATTCATTCAGGTATGGCTGAAAACAGCAGTAACTGAAAAGCAACCAAAGAGGGGTTTGCTTTTTCTCTCCCTTCTGAGGGCAATCATTGTGGAAGACCAGGAGGCATCTAATGAAAAGCCAAAAGAACTTGCCCTAATTTTTTAAAGTTTAACTCCCTGATGAGACTAATTCCATGTTTTATTAGGACCACTACATACTGGTACAAAAACCTAATTTCCAAAAATCCACAGAGCTGGTTTGGCACAGTCAGGATAACCTCCTTAATAATTACTTCCAAATTCTGTAGATTTATTCCATACTGTTACTATTTTTTCTTCCTCCTTCACAAATTTTCAGACAGAGTATTGAAAAGTCTGTATTCTATATGATTCTGTATTCTACAAAACATTATATATTCTATGTAACAAGAATTCTATGTAATAGGAATTTCTCACATATAGCATTCAATTTGTCTGTAACTTATTTTCATTCTTCTTTCTCAACTTTATTTTTTGTAAGTTAATTAGAACATGGGAAAGAAGGCTGAGCAGACTATGCATTGTTTGCATGGTATAAAAAAGTAATTACATAATGTATGAACAGGAAAGCATTTAAACGTTAGGCGTATTGTTTCATAAATGTGGGTTGTATCAACTGCTTTACAAGCATAGGAACATGATCTTTCATGTTGCCCCAATTAAGCCGGATCCGCTACTATCTGAACATCAAAGCCACAAGAGTTGCATCCACTGTGGTTTTTCAAGCTCTAATACCACTGACAGTACAAGTGCCTTAAACTTGAACTCTCGGAGAGAGGAGTCTCAGGAGGTATTTATTCTCTGCCCAGCACAGCTACATCAGATAGTTCTCCCTGCAGGACTAAGTAGTTACAAAAATTGCCGGAGACCGTGTACGGTATCACAGTTCTTGAAGCAATCTTCACACTTACCACAGAAACACGTTCATAGTGCCTGTTAACTGGATCCTGGGGGGGACAACGACTACAGTTACGTCAGGCACAAGCAGCTACTGCAAAGCCATGCCTTAGCTGCCTTGTTGCATGGCACTCTCCTCAGCTCTGCGTATCAGCAGGACCTTTGGGAAGTTATCCTGTGGTTCCTGGCCCTGCAGTAACTCTAAACGTTTTTGCAAAATACATATGAAAGAATACAAAGGGCTTTTTCTTGAAGAACATGAGATGCTGAATACCTGTTTAGTATGTATCCTTATTACAAGTTATTGGCTCCAATACAAAAGAATCTGACTGAAACCCTTGGGCCAAACTACTGGAACTTTTTGGTAAGCGTCATCAGGAAACTTACTTTCCAATTCCTCCTTCTTCCATCAGAAGAGCTCGTTTGTTCTTATCTACTGTGAGATTGAGCAGAACTCCACAGGCCAAAAAACAGACATCTTGATTCTTGGCATCAAGTAAAGCAATGATGAACCTGTATACTGGATTGTAAAGGAAGCAGTATTACTGGGAAGATGTAATGCCACCTGCATGGTAAGTCCAACACACTTACTAAACATATATACATAGAAAGCAGACAAATGCAGGATACACTACCCAAATATTTAACCTTGTAGCATGTTACTGTGACATTTGTAGAAGAGGCATATGAGCCGAGTAACAGCCATTATTACATCATGCTGAAGACGGGCTTTCGTCAAAGCAAGACATACTAAATTCTAGTTATAAAGACACACCAAAGTAACCTGGAAATCCAGTCAGAAGAGGTTAAGTTCACCAAACTGAATTACAACTTAATTCTTAAAAGTATCACCCGCATTTCAATCACACAGAAACTGCTAAGACCTGGCATTTGGCACTCAGAGAGGGAAGTTCTTCTCCCCTAGTATTGGCAGGGCCGCAGCAGACTGCACCAGACCCAGCTGGGACTGCTGCAGCCTGGGGCTGCTGTGGAGAGACAGGCAAGAGGCAGACGCTGGACGTGCAGCATCTCACAGCACTTGCTGACGCTGAACTCGGGAGGCATCCCCAGCAAGGGACTCAGTCTTGCCTAATGGAGAGGCAGCCCATGAGCTCTTCCTGAGCTCTGTGCACCAGCACCACACTCTCCAAAGAGGGAAATTCAGTTCTTTTGCCTAATTCAGCTCATCAACAAGCGGCTACTAAGTGTCAGTCCTCCCTCTGCACACACCAGCTCCGCCAAAAGTGGTGGTATGTCCACCCTTGAAAGAAGGGGTTGTATATTGTGGCAAATCACCTCAGTCTGAGCACTGACAGGTAGATACAAAAAAATTACAGTGAACTGATGTTTAATTAAACCTATGACACATCTGTGCATAGCAAGGAGTTGCCATTTCTCCCAAAGCTCTTTAGACACCCAATGCAAAAGGGCTTGAGAAGACTTGTATCCTAGTTCACCCAGAGGCAAATAGGAGGGCTCTTGGTTGAGGCAGCAACATCCTAAATGCATGTTACAAAGGGCTAACAAGCTGTTGAACGTGAGAATCCAAAACTTGCGACTATGAACCTAAATGAGAATTAAGTTGGATTTTCATTTTATGTCACATCACTACCAACTTGAGAAACTGAAGGAGTGAAGGGAAACTTCAGAATTACACTCTTTAGGAAAAACAATTTTTGTAGCATTTACCTTTGTGAAGACACACCATGGTACATTTTTTCTACTGCAATATTTCCATTTTAATGGAATTGAAATAAAATGGTATTTATAATGACTACTATTGGATCTTAACATTCGCCTAATTTCCAAAACATCAGAGAAGATTGCTTCTACCCTTTAAATGAGACAGCTTATTAAGAGTCTTCCCTTTTTAGAACTATGGACATTTAAAAACAGGACTCCTACAAATGCAAAAGTAACTCACTCTTTTTCTGTATGATGAAGTCACAGATCTCATGATACTGGGAAAGATTGCCAAAGACTCTGACAGCCTCCACAACTCCATCCATGTTGTTGCTCATTAACAGCTTCAAAAGCACTATTGGTTTGCAGAGAAATGAAATAAAAACAATTACTTGTGTATCACCAACATGTGCCTGGCTTTTTATCAATAAATATCCACATGCAAGCAGCAACAGCAGTAAGTGTAATAAATGGGAGCAGTTATCTAACTGTCTGGTTGCAGCGAAGGGGGTGAGCAGATGGTAGAACAAGAGCTAAATTGTGTAGGGCTTTGAAGATGAGACAAAGAGCTCCAATATGGGGCTAAATACAAAGGAACAGATGAGGAGTTATGAAGATGGCCTAAGCACAGTCGTAATAACGGGAGACAGTTTTGCTATAGTTTTGAGTGGGCTCATGTGAAAATCAAGGAAGACAAAGAAGAAACCAACATTGTAATATGTAAGAGAGTTGATTTAGATCCTGAACAGATGGTCTTATGGTGGGATGTCTCCTAAAACTCAAATAATTTTCTGACTTCAGCTCTATTTTCTCTCAGTGCTGCTCTAAGAAGCAAACACGTTTTCTTTGAACAGCTACTTATTACTGCCCCTGCTCTGAAGCATTTATTGTTTGCTGCTTTCCTGCTTAGCAATTTCACATATGATTAGCGTGTAACTTCATTAGACAGAATGAGACCTGCAGCATTTGCTAGGAACACCTACCATCACGTAGGTGTTCAGTGCAATGAGCAATGGAGGAGCATTGTTGCAGAAGTTACATTTACCAGTCTTGCGTGAGTGTGAAGTGAACCACTGAAATCAGTTCACCATACAAATGACTCAAATCAGTGAACCCGTAACCCTTCTACCACAAAAAAGTGAGAAAAAATACAGAAAACAGGTTGGCTTCATTCCCTTCACTTCCCTTTTTCAATGCTGCAATACTGAACGTGCCTTGAACTTGTTCTAAAGAGACATCTGAAATGCTTATTTTTTGTCTTTGGGATCCAGCACTTGTTTCAAACAGCAAGTATTCTCAAAAAGTCTCCTGGAGGAGGAAACCTGCTGGTCTACCATCAGAATGTTTTCTCTCTCCATAGTTCAGGCAGAGGAAAGTTGATGGGATTGGTTCCACACGCTAACAATAAAAAACAGGAGAGGGAAAGCAAATGGGACAGGCACAGAAGTCATTTGTTTCCACATTTCTCTGACTACCAATAAGAGACAGCTGGCTTACGGGTGATAAAATGACTCATGACAGAACAGCAGAACTGTTACCTAGACAGAATATTACCAGTCAGGACACTAGGTTGACAGCCACAGTATTTTTTCCTAGTCCTCATTCTACCTGCTGTGCAAACTTCAGGTTCCATCGCTCCTCCATATCCTGTCTATTTAGAGAGTAAGGTATGCAAGACAGAGACTCTCTACCTTTTTGACAACCTGAACACAATGAGCCCCAGAATTCAGATGCAGTTCCTACACATCACTGAAGTACAACTATTGTCCATACTGTCAGAGAGGAGAGAATCACACAACTCCTATGCTGCCGATGGATTTATAAATCAGAAAGAGACATAAATCAGATTTTGCAGGTCTAGGAGCTACTAAAAATACAACCAACTCTCTTAACCACACTCTGATTAAAAGCAAAAAGCAACATGATAATTTCGGTTCAAAATATGGATTTTGAACAAGTCTAGCAAAAATTGCTAAACAGAAAACAATATGACAAATTCCTTTGGGGAGAAGAAGGGGTTTTGTCAACAACCTAACTATTTTCACAGAAGTCCTAGAATTACGTTCCAAAAGAACGATAAATCATTATGGGAAGAATTTAGCCCTGTGAAGTTCATATTCCTGCAATATGATACCACAAAACACTATCGGCATCTGTATATATATAGCACAAAACATATAGTCAAAATATAGCACAAATAACTTCCACTTTCAAAAAGCAATACAAAAAGTACTCATTCAAAAGCCCTTACTTTCAGCAATGTGTAGCTTCTTGTCTCGAACTGCAGAACTTTTCACTTTGTAGTAGGATAAATTGTTGATTGCTGTTGCTGTATTGATGACCAACTCCTCACAGTCATCGACTGACTTGTATTCTGATAGTAAAAAAAACCAACACATATGTAGATACACACAGACACATGAGTCTAACCTAGCGGCACATTACAGATCAGAAGCAAAATGGCCACTCTACAGACAAATATTCTGGTTTTCAGTAAAATGGCAGAAGCTGATCCAAAAATGGCAATACAGAGTCACTCTTTCATCTCGTCATCTCCTTCCAACTCTTCATCTACAGACATCATTGTGACTCAGGCAATACAGTTCAAAATCTAGTTAGTTAAGACATTTTACAGATCCTATTTGCTGTTTTAAGATGGGACTGAGGAGAATCCACATGCAGAAATAGGCCTGTGTGACAGACACTAAGAAATACCAAGGGCTATTAACATTCAAACGTCAGGTACCATGAGAAATTTAACAGTTCTTTCCGATGTGTCTTCTCACTGCTAAACTCTGTTATGGGGAGGGCAGACTGCCCAGTCCTAGCCTGTAACTAGATGTACAAAGGGGTCAGTAAGTGGTAAAGGCAGTGCAGTCCTAAGCCACCGTTTGGAGGGCAGGGGACATTCCCTTCCATCTGAAAGAGATAAAGGCTGGAAATCTGAAAAAGATGAAAAAATAAGAGGAAATTTTTCAAGGAGGCTGAAAGTTATAGGTGCAGGGAACAAAAAGAACACTTAATCCGGAACAGTCACAAAACCTGCAACCCTAAAAAGACCCACCAACAAACAACGCGTATGCAGCACCTGGTAAGAAGAGGTTTTCCTTATACACGAGCTCTCAGTGAGATGCCTTTAAAAGAAAATGTTTCCTTATCCTTGATAATTGTATCGGCAAATCTTACCACTGAATGAAACACTTAAACAATGTCTTTCCCCAGACATCAAAAAGTCAGTTCCAAAGCAGCAATGCTTCCACTGTTTCGGGCTTTCTACACAAACCAGTTCATGAACACCAGCAGATTGACTTGGTTATTTAGCAATGGAAATGGTTTAGTTATGGCTCAACCATACCTAAAGGTAAGAAGATCAAGTAGAAAAATTCTAAGCCCTCCTTACAGACTGAACAAAGATAACACATACAACACAGATTTTATTACCTAGTACTGTAACAAGTAATTCTACAACACGATGGGCAGCTGCCAGAGCTGCTCCTACGCTGGGATGAATGGAGAGATTGGCCAGCACTCTTATCAGTTTTATCAGCACGTCTTCTGCTTCCGAAGGATGCTTTGGGTGGTTTTTTCCTTCCTCTCCTCTTGCATGGTACCATTTCTGTGCATTCAGATCAAGTTCATAGTAGGTTTGGAATAATGATATCAAAGTGTTAACACTTCCTTTTTCTTTAAAAAATCGCTTACGGGCCTGGTTATTCTCTGCTGTTAAATTACCAAGAATGAAGATGATACGGATAACCAAATCCTGCAATAAAATAAATAAACCATGTTACAATAAAACATCAAAAGCTCTTAGCTGCTTAAAAAGAAGATACTACTTAATTTGCTTCACAATTCAGTTAATAGCAGGTCCGAAATAACTGAAGGAATGCCAAATACAGCAACCAGAAATAATTCTTTATGCTACTGTTTTGCATAACATGGTTTACAGAAGAAGTAAAAACATCTGTCAGAACTAGTATAGCACTGGGGTAATTACTAATGGGATATACTTAATATAGGCCATCTATTTTTACCAAGGCCACAGGAATCTTAAAACATCTTAAAACAGCACTTTATATAACTAGAATAATCATACAGGCCAGAGCTTACTAATCTTTCAAGTAAGCAAATGTTGGTTGTGATGGTGCGCTGGTTTTGTCTGGGATACAGAGTTAATCTCCTTCACAGTAGCTGGTGTGGGGCTCTGTTTTGGATTTGTGCTGGAAACAGTGCTGACAACACAGGGATGTTTTCGTTACTGCTGAGCAGTGCTTACACAGAGTCAACGCCTTTTATGCCTCTCACCCCAACCCAGCCGTGAGCAGGCTGGGGGTGCACAAGCAGCTGGGAGGGGGCAAAGCCAGGACAGCTGACCCCAACTGACCAAAGGGATATCCCGTACCATATGGCATCATGCTTAGCATATAAAGCTGGGGGAAGAAGGAGGAAGGGAGTGATGTGTGAAGTGATGGCATTTGTCTTCCCAAGTAACCGTTATGTGGGATAGAGCCCTGCTTTCCCGGAGATGGCTGAATACCTACCTGCAGATTAATTCCTTGGTTTGCTTTGCTTGTGTGCGTGGCTTTTGCTTTGCCTGTTAAACTGTCTTTGTCTCAATCCACGAGTTTTCTCACTGCTACTCTTCTGATTCTCTCCCCCACCCCTCTGATGGGGAGTGAGTGAGCGACTGCGTGGTGCTCAGTTGCTGGCTGGGGTCAAAGCCCACGAATTTCCCTACTTCTCCAGGCCTGTTACCTATTGTAGAGGTTAAACTACTTCCTCTTGATTTGTTACTGTTAAATCCATCTCAGCTCTTACTCAGTTCCTTGCTAAATCCAATTGTTTACAGACAGCTGAATTATTTGTTCCAGATTTTCACCAGAAATGGAATCTAAATTGACAAGTCTGTGATTCCCCAATTCTTCCTCCTGTTCCTTTTACCTTGCAATCCTACGTAACTTGTCAAGAAGCCCAGAAATATTACACCTTTCTGTCCTTTTGTAACCACCAAAGGGTAAATTTCATCAGGCCTAGCTAGAAGACACTTAAATATTCTCCAGTTCATTTTTTTAGTGATGAAAGAACTCAGGCTGGAGTGGAGATTAAACATTTAAACATACTTAAGCCTTTCAGAAAAAGAAGCAAAAAAAAAAAAAAAAAAGACATTCCACACTTAACTACTCACAGTGGCATCTGTCAATAATTTTCATCATCTTCTGAACACTTTAGCAATTATTTCCTTATTGACTTCTCACTATTAATGTACTCACAGGAAGTTTTATTGGTGCTTTTGTTTTTAATGTCCCTTTCTAGTCGCATCAAATTTTATGCCTTGTTTTTTTCTGATTTTAATTTTACGTGTTCTTGCTGCCCTTTTATTTTTACCACTGCTAAATGAGACATACTTTCTATTTTTACATGGTATCTTGAGATTGAGATTTAACCAAGTTGCTTTCTTAAAGCACTTTCTCTCCCTGCTCTTCAGAAGGATATACAATTAGACCTCTTGTTGCTTCATTTAGGACATACTGAGATATAGCCATTTTTGGGCACGATTAGTAGATCTTACGGCATTCAACACCCTCATCTTTTTCTTACCCATCTGTATGGAAGAAGGAACAACAAAAAAATTCTGAAAGTCTGAACTAACCCAAGTATAAAATCAATACAACATTTCCTTGTCACCTGCATCAAATACTACTGATGTCCAAAAAGAAAAGTCCATAGCTTTAACAGTACAGTTAAAGTAACAGCATTTTTGCGAGTACAGCACAGCCATCTACCCTTAGCTACTAAACTGCTGCTGTACATGCACTAACCAAAGATAACGCTGAACAGTTTACATGGTGTTTTTCTTCAAATATAATAGTTCTATTCACAGATATTCTAATCCTCCATGGTATTAATAACGTAGTTTACCAGGCCCAGCCCAACTTGTTAAAGCATACGTACTAATGCTAAAGGAAGAGAGATGTGTAATCAGTGAGTCCTTCTTTCATACATGCCTTCATGAATAAGTTTCAGGTCTTAAGCCTCTGCCACAAGACACTAACAACCTCTCAGAGTCAAGAAGATGAATGCTATCCCTGCATAGAAGAAGCAGGCAGTCTCCTAAGTGAGGAATAGGTTCTTGCATTCAGGTATTTAATATGATCACTCTGGTAGGACCCACTTCCACTTTTTTTTTTTTAACCAGGCATCATATTTTTGCTAGCATCTAAATGTCACCAAGACAAATTTTTATGAACATTCTTACTGACTAACCACTAAGAGCTTTCACCTTTGCTGGCACAACCCCCAATTCACAAAGGCTGTAAGAATTTGAAACAAACAACTGATGAATCAGAAGAGAGAACTGAAAAAAGCAGGCAGTCTAGTTTAACTCGTTTATATTGACTTTCTAATTTTGGGCAAAACAGTATCAGCCCAGCAACAGTTCTATCCAATCAGAAAACAGACAAACAGGTATCGTACAGCAATCAACTGATATTTTGAGAAGTGTGATCTCAACTGTGCTTTCCACCTACAGGCTAGCAAAACAAATTTATAAAGTACTTCTTTTTAGCCAAGCACATCCGGTTTTAATAGCATATTACCCAAGTTTCATTATCTACCAGTGAAAATTGAACTAGCAGAGTCAAAGAGAAAAGCTGGTACAGCTTCTCCTGAGTAACCTAACACTCTATCTAGGGTTCATATTATTTTTTTCCATATATTTTTGATGTTCATGGGGTAAGCACTGACAGAATAAAAAACACCAGGTTAGAACTGCTGTGTAAAGAAATACGTGTGAAGCTGAATGGCATTTTGAAACTGCATGCAAGACTAAACTTGTACAAAGCCCACGGGTCTTTCTGCACCTAACAAAAACCAAACCAAAACAAAACAAAAAAATCAGTAAATGAGATTATTATGCATCACCAAATGTTTGGATATTAACTGCACAGAGAATTTCGGACATTCTTGCACACTTACAGAAAAATTACTTACTAGTCTTTTATCAGATTAATTTATATAGCATGGAGGTTTTAACACTAAAACCAAATTAAATTAAAGATAGGAATTACACTCAGTTATTTCATCTTTTTATAGAGGCATTTGTGTGAGACATGCTGTCCACAGAGTGTATGCAAACCTGATTGCAAGGTTGTATATGAGACCACACAGCTTCACTTGTACAAATTCGAAGAAACATATTAAGAAAAGCTCGAGGAGAACTGTTTGTTTTCTTTGCTTCCAATCTATGAAGAAACTGGGGGTTTTGTGTGTTTGTTTGTTTGGGTTTTTTTAAAGTGGCAATGGCACCACTTACTCCACCAGCATTAACTCATTTTTCTGACAACTGGAACCACATACATTTGATCACTGACAGGAAAGACTTCTTTGCTTATCTACTTCTAAAAATCTATTCCTTGCACTGCCCTAGTAGCAAAGGTACCCAGTGTACTCGCTGAGTCACAGCAGATAAACCTTGACAGCAGTTTATCTCAGCAATTAAAATGTACCTGCCTTTCAGTGTAAAGCGTTATAAACAGAGGTACAAAGTGTACAGGTTTACTTATCGGTAAGAAAGGAAAGCCAATTAGGTCAGTAATTTCCAACAAAAACAAGATAAATAAGGGAAGGGGGCCCATTCTAGAGTTTGTACACTTTGGCCAGGGACCTGTTGTTAGTCTGTTTGGTACCTGGATCCTCAGAAGGGGAGGGGTAGTAGGAAGGAAAAAACCAAATCAGATTCCAGTAGCTGGGATCCAATTGAATCTCCAGCTGTAAATGGAATGTGCTTTCCATGTTATGCAAACTTCAGTGGAGGTAGTCAAAATTCTAACACCTGCCCAGCAGTATGAAGTGCTTCTAGAGCTCATTCAAATCTAATTTACACTTCATTTCCAAATTTGCATCTCTGCTTTATTATGTACCTTGGAAAGAAAAGGTAAGAGTTTTGTTTGTAGGGTCCGACAGCCCACTTACAGACAAAATAACTGTAGTTCTGCCATCCTGCAGCTGATCTCTTTCAAACACACTAAGGATTCATCTTGAAGTGACCTTCTAGCTGCAAAAATTCCTGGTCAAACCCAGAAATAACAACTGACCCAAAATGAAACTTGATTTAAAGAAGCAAATGGAGGGGGCAGGGAGAATACCCTCCAAGTATCAGAAGCAAACAAAGTTCTTGACTGAGGGACGTGAAATAAGGAGCAGAGAGGAGAAGCTTTGCCACAGCGATAGCAGGGAGCACTTTGTCAGTAAAGAGGAAACCTCCTTCCCCCCACAAATATGAATGCATTTGAGGAGGGGAGGCCATTAAAAGAATGTGTTTGTATTTCTGTGTATCACATGCCATAGGACACTACCCAATAATTTCTATACCCAAAAATCTGATCTGATTAGGCAAACTTTTCAGAAAAGGGTTCCCCTGCACTTAGTGACTTTTATCAACAAGAACTCATGTCCTTAGGTTTGTGGACATCTGGGAAAGGTAACAAAGAAAAGCAAGCACACTGTCACTAGAACAACGTTTGATGAAAAGCAGGGTACACACTAACGAAAAATATTTCAAAAATCATGAACTGAAAAAAAAATTGAAAAACTATATCCCATGGTATCGCTCCAATGATTACTGATCTTCCTGGTTAAAACCTTTATTATTAATACTAGTTTAAATTTGTACAGCTTCAGCTAGTGCTTCTTCTCATCTCTTTTCCTAGATTAAAGAATGGTCTACTAACAGAAATGTCTTCCTTGTGCAGATTCTGTTAATAGGCAACTTGCTAATGTTCTGACCTTGGTCACTGTTAAATTAATTTGCTTAATCTTGGGGATTTTTTTAACTCTAATCATTTTTTTAGCTCTTCTCAGAGCTTTTCCAAAGCTTTCTGCATCTTTTGTAGAAATGAATACCAAAAAATAAGGCTAAATATTTTAGTGACAGTTTCTGTCACACCAAGCAGTAATACCTTCTTATTATTCTTACTTGATATTCTAACGTTCACCTATCTAGTAATTACATTCACTCTCTTGTATCTTTTCATACACCAGAACAGCAGGTTTCTATATGCTATATGCCAGTGAAGGCTGGGTGACGACAATGTTTGAACTCTACATTTCTGATCATTTTACATTAAGAGTACATACCACATATTCTGTATTTCCCTCAACACTTTTGCCTTTTCTTTCAAAAAACAAAACAAAACAAACAAAACAAAAAAAAACACAAAGAAAAAAATCACAACTGAAGTATCAGGAAGATGCAAATACACCATCAGCTCAGCACACTGTCAGAAATCATGCTGCAGGGAAAGGGTGACCTTCTGTGGTTATTCAGATTTATCAGCAGGGAAATTCTTTCAGAGTTGTCAGATTATTTATCCTAAAATGGATACTTCTTTCTTGAAAAAGATGTTCATTCAGAGAATGAATGCTCAGTTATGAATATACATGTGCACACACAAAACACAGGAGAAAAATCTTGTATTTTGGTCCTTTAATGGTCAATTCCTATATCCCCTTCATAGCTTTCTTTGAATTGTCCCAGGCCCTCTTACACTGTTGGGCTGGTGGAAGGAGGAACACAACTGAAAATACATTATTTGTAAACGGAGGAGAAAAGCACCACATGATCTACGGAAGTTCTTCATAGGGTTACCTTGACAGCATTTCTGCAGAAGTGGTGGCATAAACAGCACCCGCTCTCCTTTCCACTCACCGTTTGGTTCCCCTCCCTTATTGTTTCCTCAGTATTTGTGACCAAGGATCTATTTATGTGGCTGTTCAACAAACTAGACTGGAATGCAATGCAGGTGATATCCCAGCAAAGGACCGGGGTTCTTTTCTCAGTTTTAAGGTTACTGGAAGCTGTGTCAGTTCTGTGACCTGACGCATCATACAGTCACACAAACAGCTGTCCTCAGCCTAAATGAGGGATGGCACAGAGCGTAAGAGTGAGTAACTGACACACAAAGAATACTTATATCAGCTCTGATGACCATTTCTTTAGAGGCAAGCTATGGATACAGAAACACACCACCATCACCTCCCCTAATAACAATAATAATAAAAACATCTTTGGTATCTCATGTGACTGTGATGCCACTGGGCAGAGTAACAATAATACTCTCAAAGCAATTGAGACAAACACGTATATCTAAACTAAACAGAGCTGCATCGTTAGATTCTATTGTTAAGAGACTCTGGTTGCTTTGGGATATTCCATGACATGTTTTATGACTGACTGAAACAGACAGATGATGAGTTCCTGGGACCTCATCACAGAATTCTCCCTAAGCCACCTAAAAAGGCCAGTCACTGTGTTCATATAAGCCCTCACCTAATATATAAAGCCAGAAACAAAGTGAAAAAATTCTCTGCATTTGCAGTCCCCATTTGTGATAACCTTCTCTACTGCAGCAATAAGCTCTAAGAGCAAAAAAAAACATTCAACAGCCCTAAAAATTAGTCTTTTTCTTGGAGGGAGACAAGAAAAAAGTCTCACAAGCAGAAGCCTGCTTGCTCACAGAAGACTATAACTGATGGGGACCCACTACCTGGTAGATAGATGCATTTGGGAAGAAAGCTGGGCAGATCCAGGCACAATGAGCCTGACAAATGCAGACATCTCCTTAGAGAGGCTGACAAGGCAACATCAGCCTGTTCTTCATTTAATATATTGTTTCTGACAAACTGATTGTTAAATCAAACAGGTAACGCAGCATGCACATTATAATTGTAAATCTAGCTAAAGCAAGAAATGCAGAAATATTAACATATTACTTCAAGCATATCAGGATAAGGAAGCTTGCCAGAATCTGCAGAACCAATTGATGATCAGGATAAACCAGGAGCATTGAGAGGAGAAAATGTCATTGCAGAGAAACTAAATGAGTTCTCTGCATTGATTCATGCCCACTGTGAAAGCAACTGGGGAGATCTCAATGCCATAGTCGTCTCCAGGGAAGACTCATCAGAAGATCTGTCCAAAACTGAAGTGATCGCGAACAATTTTAAGAGACTAACTGACAAAACAAACAGCAACAAGTCACCAGGGCTGCATAATCAGTTCTGAAAGTACTAACTAATTAAATAGCTTAATTACTAGCAGTGATGTGCAACCTCTCAAAACTCCCTTGTTGCCTAAGGACTGGAAGGTAACAAACATGAAATCTATTACTAGAAAAAGATGCAAGTGAGATTCAAGCCTGGTGTCTGTACCAGATAAATCAGAAGAAACCATTAAAAAGAACAATAAAAATGAGCGGACAGTCAGATACCTGCAATCAGCTTTAAGACTCCTAAGTCCTGACTTGGCTGATTCCTGAGTTCTTTAAGGGATCAACAAAGACGCATAAAGGAGGCTCATCGGATATCACCCAAGGGGCTTTCCAGGAGAGTTCTGACACAGTCACTCACCAAAATCCCAGTGAAACCAAGCAGCCATGCTCTAAGGGAGAATGTCCTGGTACACATAAATGAGCAGAGGATGGAAAACAGAGTAAATCAGCAGCAGTTCCTGCAATGGTGGACAATGACCAGTGGGGTTTCAGAGAGTTCTGTGCTGTTCACCTTGTCCACAAACAACATGGAAAAGTGGGTGAACAGCTGTGATATGGCAGAGTTTGCTGATGACACTAAGATATTCAAAGTAGGAAAGATGAACGCTGACTAAAAAGCAGAAGGATTTGTAGTCAACTGGTAAGAAAACAGCAGATGAAATTTAAATCTAGATAAACATGAAATGGTGCACGTAGAAAAACACAAAACAGTCACACCTTCATGACTAAAATGACAGCCTTTGAACCAACCATAACCACTTGGAGCGCAACCTTGGAGTTAAGGACAGAATCCTCAGTGGGGTTTAATGCTTACAGGAGGTCAAGAGAGCAAATAAAACTTGGGGGAATTACTGGGAAATAAACTTATGCAGGCATGCAAATCTGTGACATGGCCACATCTTAACTGCCAGGTTCTGGTTTCCTCATCTCAAAAAAAAGCTACAGTGCACAGGACTGTAAAAAGCTCTGAGAAAAGCAACACAAATGCACAATGGCATGGAACAGCCTCTGAAAAGAAAGAGCTAAGTAAGCAAGGACTCTTCAGCCACGTAACACAAAGAGAAAGGTCTAGAATGCCAGGCATGGTGTGAAATGAATGACTAGCGATTAAATATTCCCCAACTTTTCAACACAAGAACCAAAGGGTATCAAATAAAGATAGTAAAGGCCAAATTCAAAACAAGCAAAAAGAATTACTTGTGCAGTGGGTAGTTGCTATGGCAACTCCTTGCCAATGGGTGTTTAGCACGTTAGTCATTTATATGAGGTGGAGGGGAGACTGTAGAATTTCATGGAAAAGTCATCCATTGAGGTTTATTTCATACAGAGAGAACCACAGCTGCCTGAGGAAGTTTCCAAAATGTAAAGAACTGGAAGTTTGTTAAGTACACAGAAGAAGGATCATATATGCTTGCTCTGTTCTTACTGTTCTCCAGGCGTCTGATTTTAGCCACCGATGAGTGCGGATAGTAGGCTGGATGAACACTTTGAGTGACCCAATGTGATTATTCTTTTGCTGAACAGGCAATTACTGCATCCAGCGATGTCGCATACTTAACAAATGTTTCCTAATTAGAAGTTTGCTATGCTGATGTATTCAGGGACTCTTCCATACAACAAGCACGAGATTTCTTGTACGCAAATTTCAGTATCACACTCGGTTTGCGCACTTAAGATTGAAAATAGATTCCTAACTGTAGACAGCTAAACGATTACACAGAAGCTGGCAGGGCCTCACAGCTAAGCTCAGGTAGTTCCTGACTTACTGACAGACACTACTGCCCTGTTTAGGCAACCTCCCTGATCCAAAAGTATGGCCTCCTCGTGACCTATGACATGAACCACAGTCTGAGAAAGTCATCCTTTATATAACTTACCTGGAAAGCTTAGAGATGATAATGATCTGGAAGAGGGGAACGATATCTTGTTAAAAGATTTCTGGAGATGGGCAAAAGTCTGCAATGCTGACTAGAAACAGAAGCACATAAAGCTCATCCTGCAAGACAGGGGCCCTACAAGAACACTTCTGACAGTTGTCATGGCATGTGGCAGCCTCCAAGGACTTTTCTGTCACGCCACACAAGCAAGCTCCAAACCCAACCACGGGTGAAGTCCAACAGAACAGGTACTTCAGATGCATAGAAAAGCACTGCTGAATTCCCCAGTCCTACCCTGCAGATCCAGCTTTTCCAATCTTCTGTACTCCTCTCTTTACCCAAAACATAAGACACGGAATTTAGCAAGGCCTGTCAACTCAATTTCTCCCAAAAGTCTTTCTCACAGAGTTAGATTACTGCTCTCCCATTCCTCCTGACTCTTTCACCCAAGAGAGAAAATGAGCTGAGGGGAAAAAAAAAAAAGAGAACAGAGCTGAAACTACAGTGTGGTAAGCAGAAGAGACACTATTTAGGTGGCAGCTGTGGAATTAAGTGTGTGGCGTGGGAGCAAGTCACTAAACCTACATCCAGTGCTCACATTTTTATTTTCACAATATTTAATGTTTATTTTTAAAGTCACAGTTATGAAAGCACCTGAGAAGGTCTGAATGCTTGGGTTTTTATTTTCCCAATATGTTTCTAGCTGCCACGACTGACAGTAAAAAAGCCTGATCCCACAAACATTGCAACCTGAAAATTCATACAATACACACACCTCCTTAACATATTTGTCCTCAGTCCTGAGGATCTGTAATGCTTGGAGTTAATAATACTGATTTATCCTCCTCTTTGCTTCTTCCCACAGCAGACAATTTTATTCACACTGCTGTTACTTGTTTTCTTTTCAACACATACCAACTCACGCTATAACTCACTAGCTGTCAGCGTTTTAAAAGAAAGATTAGCAGTGCCAACTACACCTCAGGAAAAACATTTGCACTCCTCACAGCTCAAGTGTTTATTATATACTACAGAAAAAGTGCTGCATTACATTATCTATGTCCCTCTTCTTGTTTCTGCAGGGCTTCACTAAGCTGACAACTGACAGTCGCATGCTTGTTTAAAAACTGCAGTAAGAAATAATTATTCTGAACGCATTGCATATATAATCATCACAACATAATAACTTTTTCAATAGACACACTAATTTTGATAAAACTGACAGTTTAACACAAAAAGCAATGCTGATCTAGTGAAGATAGATATATTCTAATAAAGTAGACAAATGAGAAGTTAAATTCTGAACACTACCTGACAACAAACAATTTGAATTTATATGTGAGCCTACAATTCATTATGACACAAAGGTATTATCTGAGGAGCGTAGAAAAGTTCCCCTGAAAATTACAGAGGAAGATTGAGAGGAAGTTCTTAACCAATTTAAGCTCCTTGTTCCCAGTCCCATCATTTGCTGAGTTTTTAATACAGCACTCACAAGGAAAAATAACTATAAAACCAGTAAAATATCATGCCTTTGGTATTTTTTATATTATTTACATAGTATTTTACTAAGCTGTCTTTGAAGACTATACAATGCAAGAGCAGCCTGAACCTCGAAACGCTCAGTTATGCTGCAGAAATGTTAATCAACAGACATTTGGAAGAACAGAAACAACTTAATCTTTGTTCCTCTTCCATGTCTATTATCACAGAAAACGGAGGCAGGTAAACAGGAAACAGGAAAGGGAGAAATTATTTTTATATTTGGCAAGAGAAAGAATAGATTATTCAGCGTAGCCGATCTGGTTACTTTTGTTAACTGCCTTTAACAACAGCAACACAGAAGACCTCCTTTCCACAATTCTCCAGAAATTACTAACCCTGGGATAAATTGTATAGGATAACTAAATGTCCTCAAAGTAGCTTAGATGCAGGAACCACCAAGAAATTCCTTCCTTTTAAGAATAAACTTCATGTGATTTCATGTTCTATGTTTTGAAACCTTGTTACACCTTTGAACATTTGGGCTTTATGTAACAATTACCTGGCAACAGAAGTGAATAATTTGCCATACATGGGGCAGATCACTCGGCTGACCCGCGTGGCAACCTTCAAAAACACTGTGTTCTGCACCAAACTCCCAGAGCCTGGTATTCCCGCAAACTTAGGAAAGATGACTCTGGTAAAGCTGGACAATAAAGCAACACCCGACACTAGAGGTTCTAATGAAGTTGGTAGCAAGTATACTTTTATAATTTTACCTTGTGATATGGGGCATTTTGAAAAAACTCAGCACACTTATTTCTAGGTGAAAGTTGCAAATGTTGTACTGTAGGCACCTGGTTCCCTCTGGCAGAGGAGAGATACATTCTGATACCTTATGCAGTTACCAAGGAAGAAATTTTCCTCTGTTCCCAAATCGCTTAACTCTGGAAATTCACACTTCTTTTGCAGGGGAGGAAAGCGGGAGAAATCTCAACTATTTCCCACTATTTAATATTTAAATAAACTATTAGTTTTTAAAAAATACTTTTTAAAGCAAAGAAAAACAATTAAGTACTCACAGGACTCTTTCTACACGTGCGAAGGACAGAAGTGTTAATCAACTATCTGCCTCCTGCATTGCTTTGAATTTTAACCCAAATTATTTAATTTCAATTATTTATTACTTAGAAGTGCTGTCAACTATTTAAAATTTTTATTTTGTAAATGCGTAAAAGTAGGACACTGAAAACAAGCTTATACACAGTAATACACAGACACATCAGAGGATTAATATATGAAAAACAAGAGATGAAAAAACTGACCTGCTGCTTCTGATATTTGTTTAGTAGGGCTAAAAATAAGACGTAACATCTGGAGCAGTCTGCTAAAGCTGCACAGAAGTCATCATAGGAAGAAAGTTTGCTACAAAGGTACAAAAATAAAATATGAATGAATGAAAGTACTTTTTTTCCACAAAACATTAAAAAAAAAAATCACTCTGCTTTTGACTGTTATTGACAGAGCCGTATTTTCCAACAAGTTAAATCAATGCCAATACTCTTGACTTCTAGCAGAGGCAGACACAGCTAAGAAAGAGCACAACAGAAGTCTAGCTATCCTTGCCACAGTGAATTACGGGAAGAAGCAAACATAAGGAGCTTCCCAACCTGCTTGCCATATGGGCACAGTATGGCAACACTAGCACTTCTTGGCGCTAAATGGGAGAACTGTAGTTTTAAGATGACATGGGAAGTCAGACGGGAGAGGAAATTAATGGTCCCTTCCTAACGCACTCTAGAAGAGCACAGCGACAGCACTAACAGAACGCATCTCTCGACAGTAAATACAGAGAATGCGCCTCCTTGCAGTCCCGATTTCCTCTCTGCACAAAGCTCACCTTGATCGTTACAAAAATAGAGAATTGGACAGGCTTTAGGTCAGAGCAGAAATACTGCAATAACAGAACAAACTAGGATAACCTCTTACTTCCCATGTCAAAACCAGCAAATATCTGTGTTGATGTCCAATTACAACCAATTACAGCAAGACTTACAGATTTACAGAAATGAATAATCTGACAAGGCTAAACGTATTCTCTACGAAGAAGCTACCTAAAGCTACTGATGAAAAGAGTAATCATTCTGTGTAGAAGACAAACCAAAATTCAAATCTGTGATCTGTACTGAATAGTAAAACTTTTTTTTTTGGTGACTGCAATTTCCAGTCAGCTAATTAAATTGATTTTACGGTTAATTTGTATCCTTAGAACATGCAGTTCGCTAAACCTAAGGAAAAAAAAATTGAAGCAGTAGGAAACTTTAAATAAGACAAATTACTTTTGCTCCATATTTAATTCTAGATAAAGTAATTCTAGATAAAGTAATTCTGTCTTTGTCAGAATACCAGCGTAAGTATCAATTATATTTAATTACAAACCCATAACCCCGATTTTCAAGGCATTTTCCAAGTAAAAGAAATGTTCTTTCCTTAGAAGAAGTGAATATGCTCAGATGCTTCAATCATTGCTAGAACTCATTTTCATCAACAGTATGAAGAGACAGATGTGGACAAGATGGCATGGAATTGGGAAATTTACAGGTAGCAGAAACAGCAAACCACCAGATTTGCCCATTCTGAGCTTTGGAGAGGAAGGAATGACAGTCCCTGATCCAGCTGCTCTTCAAAGCACAACTCCATCTCACTTAGCAAGGAGAATGTGATGGGTAATTTGGAAAGGCTGAACATGAAGAGAAGTCTATAGCAGAATGATTTCTCAGTGAGCATGGAGCCACAGGCAACATGACTCAATACAATGACAAGGCAACAAACACTTCATCCAGAACAGCATTCATAAATGATGCTTATAACCCATCTCCTCATGAAATTACCAACAGTTCGTTTCACAACTTCTTCAAAATCCTTAAATTGTTTACAAATCCATTAGATACTGCAAGCTGGTGCTTGGTAACTGGAAGATTTTTGACCAGGCTACAAAAGGGCCTTGTGGGTGATTCACTCATACTGATCTCGCTCTAAAAAGCACATCTCAGGAAGCAGCCACTGAGCTGCTCGTAAAACTAAGATTCTTTCAACGCTTCCATTGGCACACTCAAGCCCTGATCCCACAGATTAATCTCCTCAAACACCCTATGACAGCTCAAACCAATGAACACTGATCACGTTTTCTCTCTTTTGTAGTCTATTTCCCAATACGCAGTCCTCAATATAACTCAAGCTTGTGTAATTTCTATTTTTTTTTTTTAAACATGGCCTAAGTTAATAAATAGTTAATAACTGATGCAGGTTTAAAGTACAGAATGGTTTGGGTTGGAAGGGACTTTAAAGCCCATCTAGTTCCACCCCCCTGCCATGGGCAGGGACACCTTCCACTAGACCAGGTTGCTCAAAGCCTCATCCAGCCTGGCCTTGAACACTTCCAGGGATGGGGCATCCACAACATCTCTGGGCAACCTGTTCCCGTGCCTCACCACCCTCTCCAGGAAGAACTTCTTCCTGATGTCCAATCTAACCCTCCCCACTTTCAATTGAAACCTGTTACCCCTTGTCCTGTCACTACAGGCCCTTGTAAAAAGTCCCCCCAGCTTCCTTGTAGCCCCTTCAGGTACTGGAAGGCTGCAATAAGGTCTCCCCAGAGCCTTCTCTTCTCCAGGCTGAACAAGCCCAACTCTCTCAGCCTGTCCCCATAGCAGAGCTGCTCCAGCCCTCTGAGCATCTCCGTGGCCTCCCCTGGACTCACACCAACAGGCCTATATCCTTCTGATGTTGACAGCTGTCCCCCCAGCTTCCTTGTAGCCCCTTCAGGTACTGGAAGGCTGCAATAAGGTCTCCCCAGAGCCTTCTCTTCTCCAGGCTGAACAAGCCCAACTCTCTCAGCCTGTCCCCATAGCAGAGCTGCTCCAGCCCTCTGAGCATCTCCGTGGCCTCCCCTGGACTCACACCAACAGGCCTATATCCTTCTGATGTTGACAGCTCCACAGCTGGATGCAGCACTCCAGGTGGGGTCTCACAGGAGCAGAGCAGAGGGGCAGCATACCCTACG
>NW_010259915.1:27373-27608 GCF_000690775.1 Eurypyga helias
CACTCGTCGCCAGTCTGCACTCAGACATGGAACCGTTGACCACCACTCTCTGAGTACAAGAAATGGTACCTTTAAAACCTCAATCAGGATCAAAGAATGGCGCAGTACAACAAAACATTTTTCACAGGGACAATGACTCCAAACTTGTATGGCTACAGTTAAACAATTCTATCAGTACTAACAGACACAACTGTCATACAAAATCATTAACAAATCAGTTAAAAGGATAGTTCAA
>NW_010259916.1:0-7073 GCF_000690775.1 Eurypyga helias
GAGTGTTTTATAATAGGAAACACTGCCTTAACACCAGGCCTTGCTGTGAGACCCACCTGTGACAGTGCAGGAACAGAGGAGGCAGAGCCAGGTCTCAGTTACATCCTGCCTCCTGGGTATTTTGGTGCAGGGTTGGGTGTTCACCTGCAATTTTACATTTATTCCCCACATGTGCTGACAGTACCAGCACAGTTTCAGAAAATTTCACTTTTTGGATAAAAGCTTCTTGGTTTTGTTGATGTTCCTCTTTAATGTCAATGCAAAACAGCTGTGGATGAAACAAATTTTCTCCCCCTTCCTCCCATTGTCATTTTCTCCCTCCAAGCAGTGGGATGTGGTTTTCCAAACCAGCTCCACAGTCACCCAGATACCCATAGTGGCCAGGAGTCCTAGCTCATGGATATCTCAGTGTGGCCAAAGAGATGTTCAGCAAAGGTGGGACATGTCCTGCTCTTCTTTTCTCTGAAATTGTGCTGGTACTATCAGAGCTCTGAAAAGTGTTACAACTCAAGAATGAACCTGTGGCTGCACTCCTAGCTCTTTCAGGTATAATGTTTCCAACCTGGATGATGCTATTGCAAGTCTCTCTAAAATTAACATTTTCCTTAAAGCTCTGGCTGACGGAGACAAAGAAAAACCATCTATTAAAGAGTCATGATTTTTAAGACAATTGCATGATTTCTGGAGCCTGATGTTTTAGAGACAGTTGAATTGTTTCACATCTGTAACTGGCAATCCTGTAGGTACCAGAAGACAGCTGGGAACTCACAGAAACCCCTGAGCATGAGCCCACGTGGGTGTTGGTGTGTGCTGAGGTGCTGCCAATACGCATGATTTCAGGCCGTAGTTGTTTCCCTAATAACCCGAGATGCTGGGGTCCTGTGAATACCTATGCCTCTCAGCTTTCATTTCAAATAAAACTCCTTTTCTAATCCTCCCAGTTGCAGAGGAAAAAAGTTGACAGACTGTTTTGAAAGCAGCTTAAGCACCCCAAAAGCAGAAGGCCTATAAACCAAATTAACAAATGAAGTATTTAAAGAAGATTGCAAGTGGCTTAAGCCAATTCCACACTATTTTGAAGTCTTAACTGTACTCTCTGCCTAGCTTGGCTATGGTTGGTGTGGGAGGTGATCTGAGCAAAGGAAAAGCTATCATCTGCTCTGTAGCTTAACTCTGTTTCTGGGTCTTGTTCCTTGAAAAGCCACTTCTGGGGCACCTTTTTGAGGGCTTTACAGGAGTGAGGGCCAAGTGTGTCCTTGGGGAATGAAGGGAAATTTTGATTTGGGTAAACCGTGAAATGCACAGGGAGAAGGGCTAGATGTGCAGCTTCCCTGATGCTATGCAAACCCCAAAGGAAACCCCAGCAGGACCAAGCAGATCTCTGGCTTCTCTGAGGCTCTGCATTCATGGCCTGCACCTCATGCTCTGCATCTTGGGCTGACACCAGGGCAGGGATGCTCACCGGCTCTGAACTGACAGTGCATGTCATAACAGCTATTTGGAAACAACTAAGAGTGTCTTAATGGACCCCATCACCGCTTCTGGGAGGCTTTTGGCTCCGAGGCTCCAGTTGTAGCTGCAGACATTGAGGTCAAGAGGAGGTCAGGTTAAAAATACAGGATACAAGCGCACAGCCCAGACAAGCTCCATCTGACACGCATGGCGACTTGTCTGCATGGCTGCACACAGACCCTTGTCCCTGCACAAATACACAGCGAGTACACCGGAGTGCCATCGTTGATGGCGGTGTCACACTCCAAGGGTGAAAGTGAGACAAAGTTTGTAGAAAGAATCCATCTTGTCTGCTAGGTTGGTTGCTATATGTAATCCTGCATGCAATATCCAATTGCTGTTTGCGCAGGACCACAGGATCACAGGATAGTTCAGGTTGGAAAAGACCTCAGGAGGTCCCTGGTTCAATGGCTTGCTCAAAGCAGTATCACCTAGGGGATTAGGTCATTTTAGTCAGGGCTTTATCCAATCTGGTCTTGAAACTCTTCAAGAATGGAGACCACACAGCCTCTCTGAACAATGTGCTCTGCTGCTGGTCCGTGCCCAGTGGTAAGAGAGGTTGAAACCTCTCTCAGGTAATATGTTACACAGACAGACATGCGCAGATATGTATGTACACACACACACAAACATATTTACACACAGAGTCAGGGAGATGCTCACATTCACTGTACTCATCTTCTATGATAAATGTTTGAATTATTGAGTTACAAAGCCAGCCTCTGCAGCAATACCCTCAAATTCATCCAGTTTGGCCCCAGGGAGACCTCTTAACGCCCCAGGATCATATATTTGCATCCATTGCCCCACCAGCACCACCACAGACACATTTGAAGCCTGGGTGGAAACTCAACAAGGGAAAAAAGGAGGTGAAGGATCAGCAAGAAGAGTAGTCCTGGGAACTGTCATGCCCACAGCATAAGATCTTCCATGCTGAGGTGTTGGGAAGCTGAGGTAGGACAGCCAGACCTTGGGGACAAGTTGGTGTAACACCCTCCTTAGTACTTGGGGCTGGAAAGGCTGAGTGAAGAGTAGAGGAGGAGTGAGTCCAGTGTCCTCACCCTACACCTCTTTGCCGCTTTAGACCCAGGCCTGGATCGTGTTCCTTTACATTTGGTCGTTACTCAGAGCTCCGACTCTGGAGGAGGGCTTCAGTCAGTGGCAGCTAATGCCAGAAGTAGGTCAAGAGTTTGTAGAGATGGACCTGACAAGAGGCACTCTCAGAAAAGGTGGCACAGTGTGTGACCATCTGCCTGCCCATGTCCCAGTCTGGAGACGATTGGAGAAGGAGCTGTAAAATACATTTGGAAATGCAAGTTCCAGGTACTTTGGCAGACAAATGGACATCTATTTGAGGACTCAGACAAGGAAGAAGAGGAAAACAAATCCAGGGAAGTCCAGGCACATCTCCCTGGCAGTCTCTCTGACTCTTACATAATTTGCAGTGCCCTCAAATGGTTTTCCAAGACAGGTTTTTCATTCCCTGACTGACAGCAGTGCTGGTTTAACTGAAATGCTCTTAACTCAGTCTAAGCAGGCATCCAGCCTGGAAAACTGCAGCCAGGACAGTGAAAGTTTGGCCATAACCACTCTAACTATAGGCTTCCCTAATATTCTTCCTTTAATAAGCCCACGCAGCTCCCCTCCATCCTGGAGGCTACTGTTGCATTATTTCTGGGTGATCTTGTAGGAATAGGACCCTTTAAAGCAGGGAAGTCCGGAAACAAACTTCTTGCAAAATCAGGACATGCAAGTCATTAAGTGTCTCCCAGAAGGATGATTGCTGTGAAGAGTCTTTGGACTGCTATGAAATGAAGGACAAAAATCAGCATGACTCAGAGACTGCTTTGGCAGAGTAGGACCTTGCCCCATGAATAATGCTGCTGAGAGCGGAAGGGACTAAGGCAGCTGCTGGTGGATACTGGAGTGGTGCAGATTAGTTTGGTAATGAGGAATTCACAGGTTGGTGCTGGCAAAGATCAATTAATGCATCATCACATAGGAGCTGATCTATAAAACAAGCAGCCATCACTCAGCAGAGAGGCTGTCCTGGGACCTCCCAAAGAGGCAGTGATAAATGGAGCAGACATCCCACTGGTCTGTGTTATCAAAACAAATGCTTTGACTCCCTATGCTTTTGGCCAAAGGGTGCTGGTATATCAGAGAACCCTCTCACAACCATAATGGAGTTATACTGGTTTACACTGGCTAAGACCCACACATCCTGGGTGGTTGATGTATGGAGTGAAAGGGATGCTGGTCCCCCATGTGAACTCATGACTCCAATTGTCTGGGAAACAGCTTCTGAAAACCATTTCAAAGGAAGTCGGATTGATAGACAAAATAAGCAGATTGGGAGCAGAAGAGGCGTGGGGCACATGGGGGAGAAGACCTTCCGCAGGAGCTTGTATGAGCCCAGCTGCATGTTAATGAGGGTTTGCTGGGGAAGGGTGCCCAGTGGGACGCTACCAATGCCGGCTGAGATCGCAATTCATGGACACTTGTGATTCAGTTGTGATAAAGATTTGCACAAGTGCACGAAGGAGTTTAAGGGAGGCCACTGTAGTGCCACAGTCTCCTTCAGAACTCCAAGACTTCCTGAACTAACCAATGTCATGCCCAGTCCTGCAGGGTACAGAGGAAAGGGTTAATGCCTCCTAAAACCCTGTTGTGTTGGGAACGCAATAGAAAATCTGAAAGCAGGTCAGTACCTCAGCTGCTTCTGGATTCTCATTAATTTGTGTTTCCCTCTCATTTATTAATGGGCTGACTCACACTGTATTTGCTTTCCCTTTGCTGCAATTTGCAAAATTCCTTCTTATTCCCAGTAGCCCTCTTGGCAGTGTTATTTTTCTCTGCTTTTCCCTGGCCTTTATCATTTCCTTGCAGGTCTTAGCTGAGTGTGCATATTCTTGCTCAGTTCCCCATGCTATTTCTTTTCAACCTTTTTCTTTTCATCTTCAGGCTTCCTAAAGCATCCCTCAGGGCTACCTCAGTGCCTCAGGGAGCAGCTGGGAATATCCTGCCACTTACCATGCCCATGAAAGGGATTTTAATAGCTCCCTTGGCCCTCCATTCCCTTTTTCATTCCAGTCCCATTGGGGATCTAGATAGCCTCCCAAAGCCTTGGGATACCACAGGGTTTAGAGCAACCTGTATTTCCAGGCAGGGAGCTACAGATCCTGGTAACTAGCAGGTCCTGTGGAAATGCTGCTTTGCTCTTTGCTGCTGTCTGCTCCAAAATGCTCTGTGGGTCAGTTATTGCAGTGGACAGACTGGTTTCTTCTCCTGTGCTCTGGCCAACACTGACCATCTTGCTCCGCCTGTGGTGGAACACAATCTTCTCCAACCCAGGAGTCAGGCAGCCTGTTACAGATTACAGACCACCTCTGTGAGACTGTGGTCCCTGCACTGTTGCACATCCTTTGCTTCCCTCATTTGACTCAGTCAAGAATATGCGCCCACAGAGAGCAAGATCTGACTCTCTGAGCCCATCAGAGGAGCACTGTTTGGCTATGTGACCCCACCACAAGGGTCTGTGTCTCTCCATCAGTCTTTTGAGGCTCTACATGCCTGTTTTCTCAGATGCCGGAGTGTGCCATGCCTGGTGGGAACTCAGCTTTGGTGCAGCAAACGGGATGATGGGGGTGTTTTAGTGGATGCCAGCCTTGCCAGGGTTCCCAGGGTGGTCCCCCCGTCCTTCCCCAAATTTGCCCACAAGAGGGAGGCAGTGACTTGCAGTGTCTGTTCCCACGCTGCATGGGTGTCACAGGACCCCAGCCACGGCACCTGGCTTGCGTGGGGCCATGGCCTGCATGGGGACCATACCCCCCCTGCACCACACACGTGCACTGCCAGAGCCCAGGTATCTGGATGGGATGGCCAACGGTGGGTGGCTGGAGCTTGTCCACAGCAGGTCTCACCCTGCGTGGGAATTAAAATTGGAAAGATGCTGTTGGTGTTCATTTTTTTTACCTGACTGACATTTCTGTTCTCTGCGAGGGCCGGATGAGACCTATTGTTGTGCTGTCCCCATTCACAAAAGACTGCTCCTTTGCCTGTGACACAAGTACTGTGTCTTCTGTTGCTGGCAGAAGGCAGGAGCTGGAGGGTGTTGGCCTGGATGACTCTTTGCTGTATGTCTCCAAACCATCAGCCCTTGCCTATTGCCTATTGCGGAGGAAAGAAGCCCAAGGTCGTCCTGGAAGGGCTGAGGGACTCCCTGATAAATATACCAAACTCATCCTTGGAAATGGATGCCTTTCCATGAAACTGTGGAAGGCAGAAAAGTCAGGAAACTGCTCAGTGGTCATGTAACCAAAGCAATACCTCTGTTTCCAAATGCTCCTGGGACCCAGCTCCAGGCATCCAGGCTCCAGTGACAGCTTTGTCCTCATGAAGCTTGCCAAGACCTTTCCCACACTGGGGACCTCTTGAAGTAGTGTGGTTAGCTCTGGTCAACCCAGGTGGATGAGAGGTCACCCTTTGTTCTGATATAAAAACAATGGGTTCATCACACATCATTTACTTAAATGACGCCTGGATGACTTCAAAAATTAACATGTCCCTTTGAGAAGTTCAAGGGAAGTTCACAGCAGCTGGGGATTTCTGTCCCAGGCCCTGGGTCTTTCCATTGCCCAAGAGACCCCTTGCTCTTTGGGCTGCACTCATGCAGTTGTGATGCCCTCCTGGCTACCAGAGGCCAAGTTGTCTTGAAGCTGCTGTAAAATGGACTGTCCCAGATCATGCCTCCCAGGGAGCAGTGAGGTCTGGAGTCACCTCACCCCAAATAAGCAGGTCATTCTTCCATGCAAAGTGGCCTCTCCAGCAAGGGCATGGAGATGCTTGCCATGGAGAGCTGTAACTTCAACAAAAGCTTCCTTTCTCTGAATCGCCACACAATTGTTGGAGTTAAATAAATCTGTCATGCACAAAGCAAACTGTGTTAAACAGTGTCCTCTCCCACTCTAGCAAGATAAAAGCTGGGTACTTTGGAAAGTGTTTAAAAAACATTTTTCATTCTCTTTTGTGCACTTTTCCCTCCTGTTGCATCCTCATTGCACTCACTCCTTCAGGAGCCCGCATAAGGACCTGCATTTCTAAAAGAAACAAAAAAAGTAGAAGGGGAATAAACCCATTCAGAGCTTCTATTATTTGGGACCAAATGGGGAAGGTCCCTTGCAGGTCATGTTAAAATGTGTCTGTCTAGATGCAAAAAGATTCAAAGTGTATTTATCATCCTTCTTATTCACCCTCTCCGTCGTCCACAGCAACCCAGGGATTTTTTCCTGCTTTGTGATGTGGTGATTGCTGCAAACCCAGCTGGGCTCAGCCACTACGCGAGGAGGGAGAGGTCTCCTCTGCCTCACACATCATCAACACGGCTGTGAGCATTATACCGCTGTCGCAGCATTGGTGGTGACACGCAAGGTGGAAGGGGCCCAGGATGACTTGTCCCAAGACTCAGCTGGGCTGCAGGGCAGCAAAACCCTGTGGCTGCAGTGGGAGCAGCCAGCTGGAACATTTTACGCGTAGTAATTCACCAAAAATGGGATTTCAGC
>NW_010259916.1:7085-15888 GCF_000690775.1 Eurypyga helias
GTTCATGTTTCAGTCATTTGGATGTGTGTGAAAGTGTTAGCATAGTCCTGCTAGATGTTTCCAAGGTAAAAATGTCTCATTTCAGAAGTGCCTGAGTATTTCATTAGACAGCTTTGAAACAAAACTCTTCTCCTATTTTCATAGGGCATTTTTATTTTATAGCTGACCTGAAGCAGGAGAATATGAGGCTAAGCAAAAACACTGGGTATCCCAAAGGAAAGGGTTCCTTTTGGGCCAAAGGGACAAACGACTCCAGAGAAACCCCTTGTGATGGTTCTGATCCCTGTGCTTGGTCCTCTGCCCCAGAGACCCTGACCCGGATGTAGGCTGAACATGGGGAGAAACCACTGGTGTGGCAGATCAGCAGTAATGGCAAACTTCAGGACTGAGGGGATGGTGAGGAATAGGCCAAGTGGGAGCCATGGAAAACAGCAGGGATGGGGTCAGGAAAAGATAAGGACAGTATATGGGTGATAGCAGAGGATGAGGAGAAGTGGGAGAGGCAGATCTGCTTAGCTGCAGTGCAAAGGAGGACATGGTGGGAGAGGGAGAGGCAAAACCCACAGCAAGGCAAACTGAGGTATGCACTGGAAGAAGGGTTGTAAGCTTTGGGGTTTCCTCCCTCGTCCTTCATGTACTGTGTGGGATGCTCATCTCACTGACACCAACATTGTTATCTGTCAGTCAGTATGTTACCCCAAGTCCATCTGGATCCAGCCTGGTGCCTTTTAGGTGCCCCCATCTCTTTCCAAACAGGTGGCTATGAACTAATGAGGTCTAGGGATAGTTAGAGAGTTATAAATATCTTCTGAGATGATGAATTTTAATCAGGAGCCTCTAACGAGCAAAAGATGAAATCAGAAATGAGAATGATGGTCCCCCAATGGATCTTCATTAACAATTTAAATGACTGAGGTCTTAATTAAAGGGCTCAGGACTTAGCTGAGGGATTACAGATTGCCCAGGGGGAGAAATCAAAGACTTCAAACCCCCTTTTTTACACAAGGTAATGAGCTTTTAAATTAGATTTTTTTTTTTTTTTAAATGAACAAGGCCTTGCTGTTTTATCTGGCTTCTTCACTCATTTAAATGGTGCTCAGATCTTGAAATGCGCAACCTTGGCCTGACAGCCCCCGTCACGTGTAAGTCTCACACTGCTCCTGTCATCCCTTCACCTCCATGTCCCACTAAACACTGACCCTTGGGCATGGACAGCATGTTCCTCCTAGGGAATCCCCCAGGAATTCCTGATCTCAGGGGAGATGTCTGCAGGGAGACGTTGAGATGGGCCTAATCTCCCATCATCTTTATGACTGTCTCTTATTGTGTAGTTGCTCTGAAATATTTTTCCTAGAGAAAAATACTGCATGGGTGCAGCTTGTGTTTGTGAAGATTTTGGGGGTATACTAAACCAGGTTATTTTGACAAGTATGTAATTTGTTCATGCTCTACCCCAGGTCTGTTGCCTATGGCACACATCCCTCCACACAGCAGCCTTCCCTCCCATGCAATCATTGATGTCTGCAACACCCAACCTGGAAATTGTCCTTCTTGGGATGGAGTGACCCTCTTGTCCTCTACCTCATCCAGGCAGCCACCTTGTGCAGGTGACTCTCCTGAGGCTGAATTACCTGGGTGATGTCTGAAAGCTGGTGATTCTCATCCGTCATGGTGAACTCTGTCAATGCCAGGGTCTGCCTGTGACTGGTGTCTCTGTGACATCTGGACACGAGGAAGGAGGGCATGCTCTGAGGTGGTTTCATGGAAGAGTTTCAGACCACAGGGCAAAGATGATTGTTCAGGGCTCTGATCCAGTGCTTCTTTCCAGGAAGGAGAGGGTGTAGCCAGACAGGGGGATGCTGTAGAGACAATGGATGGAAAGATACTCAGGGTGAACAGGTAAGGCAAAAATGGCTCTGAATCCTGTGGCTGGTGCTGACTCCTGGGTCTGATGAGGGTCAGGAGCAGGCCTTAGACAGAGGGAAGGACACTTCTGTGCCATGCTTCACAGAAGCTGTTCTTCACCAGCATCTCCATTCCTGGCAAGTCCTCAATCTCCACCACCCCTAGGGCATGAAGCTCAAGGAGGGGTATCTGTGGGGGTGGTTTGAGGAACCTGTGTGAAGAACAAGCCATTTGGGAGGAGCAGAAACACTGTGGCTGGATTTCCCTGCTATTTGTGACTGGAGAAACAGCCTCTGTGGGGATCCTCTGCTGGTTAATACGGTCTGAACTTCCCCAAGCAGCCTACAGGTACCTGTGAAGTCTTATTCCTCCACCCTCCTCCCCAAAATCTTCCAGGAACATCATATTGCTGAGAACTGCACCGGATATTTTGAGATGAAACTGGAAAAGTTTTCAGAGGGCTGGGAGAGATACACAGAGGCACAGAGTGCTATCCCATGACCTCTGTTTCATTAGGAAACTTGGCTAAAATGGATGGATGCACTTGGACACTGAAGTGAGAGCCCTTTCCAAAGGGGCTGGCCTGGCTGAGCACAGTCTGCTTCAGAGCTAAGATAAAGGGCACTATAAAACTTGCAAAAGCCCCTGAACTGGTGTGCTGAGTCTCACCCTGGGCTCCAGGTCAGAAACCTGCTGTGGGTCCAGCAAGGAAACTGTGGCTGGGAGCTTTGAGCAGACGCAGCATGGGACATCCTCGCCTTGGAGGGGGCCAGCTGGGAGCCCAGCATGCTCCTGTGGGCATCATGCCTCTAGGCTCAGCCACCTCTGCACAGCTCCTGCAGACCCAGGGGTGACATCAGGTGAGAACCAGCTCCTGCAAAGCTCCAGGTATGAGGGTGGAAAGACGGGATGGAGTATAACCAAGCACTGGCAAAAAAGCCAGTGCAAGGGAGTGGGGCTGGGTACCAACCTGGAGGATTGCACAGGGGGTTTGGCTCCAAGTGAGAGGAGTGAGGATGCAGAGAAACTGCTGCAGAGTCCTCCCTCTTCTTCACACTCTCATAATAGAGCTCAGCATAGGAGGCATGATCCTAAAAACAGTGCCCATGTGCTTCTGTCCTCATTCCCCATCCTGAAGGTACCATGGCCTCAGCATTTTGGCTTAAACAACATCAGGGACACTGGAGGAAGACACCGGCTCCTCTGAGGAAACAAGGACCATCACCGACCCCCAAACAGGGAAAAGATCCTAGCAGAGAGGGTGGCCCAGCTGGCACCTGGAAGAGGGTATTAGGATCAACCCAGACCAATCTCCACCTTTTTCTCTAAATGAGCCCCATGCTTCTCATGGCTGAGGTCATGAATCCTCTAAATAATGCCACATCCATCCAGTGGTGATGCCATTCCCCAGTGCACCCCCAGGCACTGGGGGCACTTTGTATGCCTCCAGCTGCTGCCTGTGCTTGTCCCATTGCAGAAACACATCCAGAGCCGTGCCTACGGTGCATTCACCACTGCCTGCACTGACCCCATCACCATCCCTGCTATCTGAGGTGTGAGAGTGACTTCACCGGGTGCCTGGGGCTGGCTCAGGAGGGGCAGCAGCTGCGGGTCTGTCGGGGGCTTACACCTATCACTCTGTAACTTCTGACAGAGGCTGGATTTGCTGAAATGCTCACTGGATTTTTTCCAGCCTGCTGGGCCCATAAATCTGGCTGTGCAGAGGCCACTCCTGCTCCTTCCCCTTGGTGAGCGGGGCTGGTATTTTTCTTGGAGGGTGAGACTGGTTGCAACTCTCCTTCCAGCACCTGCTTCTCCACCTCGAGCCACATTCCTGAGTGGTGGTGGGGACGGACCTGTTCTCTGCCAGACATCCAACTGGGGATGCTGTGGCTTCTGAGCTGGCCCTACTTCCCCCACAGCAAGGCAGTGAGGAGGTCCTGGTCTTCTCCCTGCTCCTGCAGAATCCCCTTTTATCCAGCCATCAAACTGCTTCAGAGCTGGAGAGCCTGGCTCAGCATGCTTTAGGGGCAGGTCTCTGAAGACCATCTCTAGTGTCTTCTTCTTGGACAGAGTGACCAGAAACACCCTGTGGATGCTGAATGTCCTGTTCAGCATCAATTCCTGGCGGGCTACCCTGGCTCAGCTGAGGCTTTGCTGTGGAGCACAGCTCCAGGGCATTTCGTAGAGGTGTCCTCTCTCTTTTGGTATGGGTCTCTCCATGCCTCTCATCTGGAGTTCAGGAGACCTCACTGCTGGCATGGGGAGCTCCCAGATCCCAAGAAACAATCTGGAATCCCTAACATCTGATCTAACATCTAACATAAGATCTGTCCTCTGAATGGGCCATCTTGATCACCAGGTGGGTAGACCACCAGCTTCAGCCACGGGAGCAGCAGAGCTGACTGGGAGTCACAGTAGGTGAGGATGAGGGAGGTGGCTGGGCTGGAGCAGTTTGGCTGGGCAGGTCTGTATGCCCATCATTTATCAGCATGTCCATCATTTAACATTTCTCTCACAGACCGGTATCTGCAACATCCCAGCTGCTGTTCATCCTTTTATCATTTACCAGTTCCTCATGCCCCGCTCCAGAGATCAGCTTTGAGTGAGGAGCTCTGCTTTGGCCCTGATTGTAATTCACTAGAGCGGACTGTGGTGCCACTGGGAGTTGCTTCAGTGCTGAGTGAGTGTCCAAGTAGTTCCTTCTTGCTCACCTCCCACCACAGTCCTCTTGCTCCCATTGCCTGGACAGTTGTGCCTGTGTGTTGTCAGTGATTTCCAGGTCCCCCATGGTCTCACTGTCCAATATGTGGAAGTACCAAGTGATGCAGGCTGCGGTATGGCTGGCCAAGGGGTGCTGGACGAGCATCATGGGGAGCATCTTCCTGCTGGAAGCCGGTTGGGATGTGCAAAGGGAAGAGTGCATGTAAAAGAGGGCACTAAGACAGTGGGCAGCGCATGGAAAGCTAACGGTGGAGAGCTCGTGTTACATGTCTCACTGTAATTAGCCTCTGGCTTTCCTTGCAGAATGAGCAATCGTTTCTGTAATCTGCCAGAGCAGAGTTATGGGCATGTCAGGCTGGCACAGGGGGGCTGTAAAACCAGGCCTGCCTGACCCACAGCCATCATTTGTCAAAAGGAAACCACCTGGCCAGAGAAAAAGGGATTTATTTGCTTCTTCCTTCATCCCATTCTCGCAAGCAGAATGTCCTCTCCTTGGGGAGTCCCTGGGCCTGCCACTGCAAAAAGTCACCATTTGTGCCTTGTTTGGCTCTGTTACCCAGTGCTTCTAACCTGGTGTCACACTCCACATAGGTATCCTAAAAGTCTGCACTTTCTTGTCCCAGAAATATCCTGCACTTGTCCCTGATAGCACTGGGACAAGCTAGACGATTTTAGCACTGGACTTCAAATGGCTCTGTTCTCCAGAGGTGGGATGCCTCTGTGATGATTTGCCTACGTAAACATCCCATGCTTTCCCCAAATCTTTTTGTTCTGTTTGGTTCCAGGAATGTTTAATAGGATGTGTCTAAAATCCAGATGTGGCCAAGGATCTTCTCCAGCAGCACAGGTTTTCTAACTGACCATCTCGTGCTGAAGATCATGGGCCAGGAAGGTCACGTAATGGCCTCACAAGGAAATATGTTGTTCTCCAACCTGTAAGATGTCAGGTATCTTACAAGCAGATCAAGGAGTTGGGATGCAACTTCATGTAAATTTAAAAGTGCATTCCCTTGAGTTACCAAATTTGGCCTGAAAGATTCAGCCAAATTCCCAGAAGTAATCTAGCTTCCAGCTCCTGACACTTTCTGCCCACATCTATTCCCTCTGTATCTCACCCTACCAATGCCAGCAGCACTGAGCCACCTTTGCTATGTGCCAGTTTGGATGCCCAGTGTATGACAGTGTCCTGTCTCATGGTAAATGACTCATCTGGGACCTGTCCCAAGTCCCACAGTAAGATTTCCACTCCAGTCATATTATTAGCTCCCAGCCTTGATGGATGGGTTTGTTAGCCTTAGGTTACTCATGAAGCCTCTTTCTTCTGTATTTTCTGTTTAAAAATGTCTTACTGTTTCATCTTTATGCAAGTACAGCACTTACTGCTGGGCTGCAGCTTCATTTAACGTCTTCAGCCTAAGTTAGCCAAAATGAACTAAACACAGCAGGTTTTCAGAAGTATAGCTACCTCCCAACTGTCTTTTCTGCTCAAGTGTTGGTTGCTTGCTCTCTGAGAGACCCTACTTGCCCAGGCACTGCCAGCACACAGAGGTGCTCTTTGCCTCTGGGAACCTTTTGTGGTTCAGCGGTTATGAGGATTGGATTCAACAAAAGCCTGGGGAGGTTGATGTGTGCTTGGGGTGTCCCCATCTGCCCTGCTTACCCAAGCACCTCAACATCTGCCGTTGCCCCAAGACTGTGTCTCACCTGAGGTCAGCTCAGCCAAAGGCCACAGACTTACCCCATGGCTGAGTGGTGGTGACACTGCTCAATTTGGGCATGAGAGCCTATTGGTTAGAGCAGTTGGCCTGTAACCAGAAGACTGGTTTTTTAGGCTACAGGCACCAGAGGAATCTCTTAGGAAGGGCCTCATATACAGCTTACACAACTCCCTGAGGAGCTTTCTTGTTGGAGAGCAGCAAAAATGAGGATATCTCAGCCTTAGAGGGTCAAACAACTCTTCTGGCCCCTAAGTGAGACCCTATGTGCTGGAGAGGTGCTCCAGCCGGCCTTCCTGATCAAAAGAGAAAGTGCCAGTCCCTGCACCAAGCACAGAAAGCTGTCTCCAGCTCCAGACAACCTCCCCATGGGTTGGCAGACAGTGCTGAGACCAGACAAGAGGCAGATCCAGCACTGTCCTGCCTCTGGTGTCCCAGCACAGCTTACTCCCTAACCTGTTCCCTGAGCCCCACGTTCCATGCACAGGACATGCAGGTGCCTAAATCTGCTCCTAGAGCTGAGACCTCCCATCAGGTTTTGCTAGGTGGATCAGTGCAAGGTTTACACCTTGTAGGGAGGTCTCAGCTCTAGGTCTGCAGGATAACAGCTTCATCCCGTGTTGAGCTCCAGATAGATGACCATCAGGCCAAGGCAGGGGAGCTGCAGGTGAGTATGTATGTGCAGGATACCGAGGCTGGAAGAGCAGGGTTTGAGTGGGCTGTATTGCAGTGCACACCCAGATTGCTATCTCAGAGTGGCTGGAAGTGCTGCCAGGTGTTTGCCTCCTTTCTTTCACCACTTTCAGATCCAAAGAAACTTCTGAAATCTCTGAAAACAGAGAACTTTTAGAAGGAAAAAAACCCAACCCAAAACTGAAAAGATCAAGGGAGCTTTGAGGGTTTTATCTTCCAAGAATCTGGGATTATTTTTGGGAAGGTAAATGGAGCAGAGAAGCAAAAGGCAGCAGATAACCCCGTCTCTGATCCCATTGGGCTGTGGGTGCTGCAAGGCCAGTCTGTCTCTTGGATCCAGCTGGGCAGATCCCAGGCTGTGGAGAGCCAAGATTCTGATTTATTTCTGCAGTTTCCCATTATCCAAATGTCCTGTTGGAACAGCACCAAAATGCAGTACTGGCAGTTTTGTAACACTATTTTCTACTGCAGTGTATGGAACTTGCACATCCTGCACCCAGACTGGGCTTCCTGGTGCTGTCAAAGGGTCAGATGAGGCCAAAGGGATATTGCCTCTCCTGCAACACCCTGGATAGTCAGATATTCAGATCCAAGATAAACAGAAGCTCCCCCATGGTGTCACCGAGAGGTGAGAGAGGAGACAATATAGTGGGATGCTGGCCCCAAAGGAGGGGACGTGTCCCAGCCTTATTGCTCTTTCCCAGGGTGTATGCTCAGATCATGCAGGGCAATTTGTACCTCTGCCCTGACCCTGGCTGCAACTTTGCCCTTTGGCTCTGACAGCTCTTCCTCTCCCCCCTCCAGAAATATTTCTCTAGCGGGTAGCCAGCATCTAGCCACAAACTATGGAACGAGACAAATTGCCACCCATGGTACCCACAGTTTAAAGATGCTGCAGTGAGAGGTACTAGGAGTATTACACTTTGGGGCAAATCAAGTCACCGTGGCCAGTAAATGATTAGCTCCCACCAGCATGTGAGCTAAAGGCAGAGATGTTATCTGTTCACCTAATGCTGTTGTTTTTTCCGTAAAACTATATCATGACTTGGTGCAGGGACCCCTTTCCAGTGGATATAAAAATGGCTACTCCACAAAGCACTGCTGACCATGGCTACACTTGCTGGGCAGGTGGGAAAAATTCCCCTTGCTGGCCAGGAAAAGCCCACATACATTTCCCTGCAATGTTTGCAGGTGGAGGAGCTGGATAGCAGCTGCCCTCCAAGGAGAAGAATTTTGCATGTCTGAAAAAGAATACTATCTGCAATCCAGGGACTTTGGTATCACGCATTTCTGAGACGGCAAGAAGTGTCCACTCTGTGGGTTTCTGCTTGTAACACCTCACTCTTTAAGACTGTGACACTGGTTTAGAGAAATAACTGGTTAAAAGTTATGACTCCCTCACTCTAAAGCACTTCAGCAAAGCATCCATATGAGGTGAAAGCATCCTGAGTTTGGCTGGTCCAAGCAAGGTGGGTGATTCACCCATGCCCAGAAGCAGCGTGCTGTCTGCTCCCCCTTGCCAGGAGGCTGCTCCGACTCCAAACAGATGCTGTCTTGTACACAAGTTGCACAATCCTGCTTGGCAGCTCAGGCTCCGGGGTTGCAAAACACAAAGCTGTCCATGGCAGTCACACTCGGGCGACTCATCCAAGAGCAAGCCATTGAGCTCATCTGTCAGGGTTGCCAGGTTTTCAAAAGCACAGACAAAGATGCTGATAAACAGGATTTTAACAAGCAGTAGATTGGGAAAGTCCATATTTCCTGCT
>NW_010259916.1:15903-19908 GCF_000690775.1 Eurypyga helias
CAAGAAAAGCCTGCAATGCCCCGAATATTGTGGATGTCAAGGTATGTGCAAGGTGAAGGCTGCTGGCAGGGAAAGGGAGACACAGGGAGAGAGGAGAGATCATTTTTCAATGCGTTTTTCATTAATAAAGCACCTGTGTGGGTGCACATCAGCCCTCCTCTGCAGTGGGGAGTGGGGGCAGCACCACGCTGGGTGGTTGTGCTGGCCCCTATCACCAGGAAGAGCTGTCCTGATCTAATGCGGTCAGAAGTAATCCCATACAATTATTCTGAATAAGCACTGTTTTCCTTGGAAATAAAGAGCCTTCTTTCAAAATATCCCATTTTTATGAAATATTGTTTTTCTGCTGCCAAGTTTGATCGGGATTTTTTCCAAAAATTATGATTTTTTAAATAATCTTTTTTTTTTTTTTTATCAGAAACTCTCCCAAAAAAACTTCATCAGAGAGAATGGAAAGCGTGTGGAGAGGATATGTTTTCTGTTGGGTCAACACTGTATCCAGACTCAGTGTGATGAGTAACCTTGTTTTATTAACAAACAAAGATACTGTGCTGCCCCAGAGTGATGCACTTGCTTTACTGGTGCAAGCTGAGAAACCAGGAGGCTCAAAGCTGAAATTGTTCAAAACTTCTGATTACTGTTAAGAAGCTAAGTAGCTTTCCCTGAGAAATCATGTGAAAAATACAACATTTAAGCTATGTGTGGTGGGTCAGGGAGGTTGACAACACTCCCTCTGAATGCTGGGCTGGCAGACCCCATCTTGTCATTTGCACTGATTTCTGCAGCATCCCTGATGTCCCCAAGAAACATTACTCTTTCCTCCATCTCTGAGCACTGACTGTGTCTCTGCTCCCTGATCTTCCCAGAAGTTTTTTCTCCAGCTTTTCCCAGATCACAGCCTCAGTCACAGATTTATCCTGCCTGCATCTATCTCTGCCATGCAATCATCTCCCCCTCCTGAGGGCAGTGTCAGGGAGGTGCAATTTATCCCGTCCTCTAGAGCAGTTTTCTTCCCTGCCGAGATCTGAAGAACAGGTTGCAAAAAAATCAACTGAAAACCATGCAGACACGGGGCAGGAGAAGGGCATGAGCCTGTGGCGTGTTGTCATTTTGCCCACTTAAACCAAACTAAGACAGACCCGTTAATAAACAGCACAGAGAAGGAAGCTGAAGAGAAGGAAGCCACAAAGTGCTGGTGCAGAGGAGATCGAACGCTGAGGAGATGAAGGGTCCTTCCCTGGCTATTTCCTTACTGCAGGGAGAGGTGGAAGAGGAGAAACTACTCCTGTGGCTCCAGCTCCTGGCAGAGGAGAGTGTGCAGCTTTGCGGTCAAGCATTCAACGTACAGCCAGTAATACTGTAATAGAGTGGCAGAAAAGCCCATGGAAAAAGCAAAATCCAGCAGAGTGAAATCAGCATCCACCGTAGCACGTTCAGCACTCTTGCCTAACATACACGAATAAGATTAGGAATATCTCCCAGAAAAGGAAAGTAAAAAACCCTCTTTCTCCTGGGCTAGCTTCTCCCACTCAGGGACGGGGGGATTGTTAAACTTTTCCAACCACATGGCAATGGTCAGGGTCTCTGTTTCATTAAAACTGCCAGTCTGTGCTTTAAATGGCACAGTGAGCAGGCTGAACTTTAAAGCTCCTTGACTGGTCATTACAATGTTTCCTAGAAAATTTCAGCATATGAGCTCGTCACTAGCATCTAATACAGATAAACAAGCCTTGATGCTGGTGCTTTCCATCCTCAACACTGCAAGTGAGAATACCAGAGGTTTCTCTTTCCTGTGAAAAGCCCATAAGTCAGCCAGGTAATTAATTTTCTGCTTTTAAAGTGAGCTTAGTCTGGCAAGGAGTTCAAGGCAGGAGCATCAGCTGAGCTCAGCTCCCGCTGAACCCCAGGAGAGATGGATGTACCTTCTCTTAGGGGACCGTCTCAGCTGGGAGGCAGTTAGTGAAAGCAAAATAGGCTTCCTGACAGGAATTGCATCCTGAGTCATTATTTTTAGATACTTGAGTGTCAGCCAAGGACATACAGTGAGTATATCCCAGCGTGAGCCCTGTTGTTTTTATCATCCTGTTATTTCATCACGCACGAGGTCACTGCCTATCCTGGGGTTTGTGTGGTCGACCCAGCTCTGCCTTAATTCTCACCAGACCTCGGTACCATCCAGGAACAAGCAGGGCCCAGTGAATGTTTCAGAAAACCAACATAATGCAGAGGTTGCATCCCAGGATACCAGCAGTACACCATTTCCCTGTCCAGCATGCAATATGTTGGGGTTTCACCATGAGCTGTGGTGTTTCCATGTGGGACATCCTCCAGGCAGAGGCAGCTCTGGTTACTCAGGGACCTGGAGGCTTTTCTGAGTGTTCTTACAAACCTGATGGGTTATTGCACAAATTGCAGCAGACGTTTCCACCTTCTCCTGTCCACAGCCGCCTCAGGATGTGCAGAGGGGAGGCTGGGGTGTTGTCTCTGTGTGCTGGGTTCAGTCAGGAAAGAGTTACCTCGCTTTACCGTGGCTGCTAGGAAGCTGTTCCTGGATGCAGAGAGCAGCACTGGTAAGGTCTCAGCTGGAGCTGGGCAATGCCTGCACTGAATTCAAGGTCTTTCTCCGCTTCTGATACGGCAGCTGCATTCCCAGCTCTCGCTGTCTCGCTACAGGCGGTGTAGGGGACACACAGTTCAGGCACCTGACCCAAACTGACCAAGGGAGTATTTCATCCCATAGTACGTCATGCTCGGGACAGAGGCGAGGAGGGTGTCTGAAAGCCATTACTCTTTCTCATTTACTTCCTTACACTTGCTAACACTCTAACTCCTCTGTTAGCTTCTTTGGTAACTCCTGTGCTGGCTTGTTTGGGAGTGAGTTGGTGGGTTTGTTTAGTTTTCCCAGTCGTGCTATTGCTGATAGGGTTCACTCAGAATCTGCTGTAATCGCACTTAGGCTCTCTGTGTCTGACTGTCACTTCTCAGCACCTGGTTGTGCATTGGTTGGTGGATGGTGAGCAACTGTTTCATAGTTTTATCATATGTTTTATTTTCTATGATTTTAATTACTTATAATTGGTAGTATTTGTGTATATTAATTTAGATTCAATTAGTAAATAGTTCTTATCTCATTTTTATGAGCTTCCTTGTTTTTTTCCTCAGATTCTTCCCCTCTGCTGGAGGAGGGGAGGGGGGATCTTTGAGAGTGGCTTCGTGGTGCTTTGCTAGCTGGAGTTACACCTTGACACTCTGCCCCCTCTCATTGCTGCAGTAGTCATCTTAAGGGAGAGGGGTAACAGCTTTCTCCACGTTGGGGGGATTGATGACCTGCAGATCCGTGTGAGGTGATTTGTTGAAAGAAAAACATGCATTCTGCCAGGTCTTTTTGCACTGTTTGCTCTTCACTGACAACTGCTGACTGTGCCCCAACCAGCTCCCCTGTGCATGTGGGTTGGCTGGTGGCAGCAGGTCACTGTGGAGGTGCTCCTGCGTGCTGAGAGCAAGAGCTCTGAGTTCATGGACAGCTGGTTGTGGTCTCTGCAAATGCAGGTATTGCTCCAAAGTCAACTAGGCTACATTGCCCGGTTGAGTCAACAGGCTGGGCTGCCTGCCCAGCACACCATTCCTTTCATGTCCCCAGTCTCAGTGCCATGCCAGCTCTTAGCCCCAAGAGGTACAAGCACCAGTCACCCTGCAAACCTTGCAAACTGGATTGGGTGCCTCGTGCATGATCTAGGATGGGTCCCTTGTTCAGCCTTGGCCTTTCGATGCTGCTGCCAAAGTGGCTGTACACATCAGGGGTTCATTATGGTCCAATGCAATGATGTGGCATGTTACCTTGGGGACAAATGTCTGTCTCCAAGGCATGACACATTTTCCCTCCATGATGCTTCCCCCCAATGTCCCTTCCTTTGCCACATCCTGCTGGGCCCAAAGAGCAGAAAATTACTTTGCAGCAGCGTGCTGCATTTTTGCAGGGGCTGGGGAATCCCCTCCCCCCCCACC
>NW_010259916.1:19939-35170 GCF_000690775.1 Eurypyga helias
CTGTGTGTAAGTGTTTTATTGTTTGCCTGTTGAGGTGTGAATGAAGTAATGGGCTTTCTCCGTCACTTCATCTGTCTCTGGCTGACAGCTTTGCTTAGACACATTGTGCTGTTCTGTATAAACCCTGTCACCTTGCCATCTCCAAACAGACAGCTTCCTCTGGGAAACTATAATCAAGCCCTCCTGAGCACTCAGCTAGCACTGTCCGCGGCTCGTAAATCACAGCGGCTTTCCTGGAAAATTGCAAGAGGAGACAGACGGACCGACACACGCACCCAGCCGTGGGGTCCCATGGCTCCCGGGCAGGCGGGTGGGCAGGAGCTGCAGGGCTGGCCGTGGGCAGCAGGGCTTTCCGGGAAGGAGGAAAACTTTGGCTGCTGATGCAAGCATGCCTGGCCAGGCTATGAGGACCTCAGCGAGGTGAGGAAATGTTTCTGCTGACCCCAGTGCTGCACCAGCTCGTGCCTTGGCTGGCACTGCCACTGCATCTCTAATGTCCCTGAGGTCGAAGCCTGTTTTGGGAGCTGGAGCTGACCCACCGCCAGTGGGGATGCTCGCTGAGGGTGGTTCACAGTCTGTGTCCAGGCATTAGATGGGTTACCCCTTTCCCTCAGTGGTGCTGGTCCCATCTGATACCAACTTGGCATCTTGCATTGTCAGAGAGGGCTCAGAACATGGCTGGGCTGCTGTTCCTGAGTGCTCAGCCGTCTCAGGGTGCTGCTGGGTACCTCTTGACTCCCCTCCATGCTGGGACAAGCATCCCCTGTGAAGTGCAATGGGGCATAGCACCCAGCCTGCAAGGACCAGCTGCCTCGGGGTCACAGCTCCGCTCCTCCATGCTCCACTTTCCGCTCATCAAGTCTCAGCTTCAAACTCCTTGGCTCGTGAATCACCCTGGGCAGCCTGGCAAGCTGCCTCTGCCTGGGACCCGACAGTCCTCCCGGGAGTCCAACCGTCAGTGTGTCAGAGCCGCCACATAAACCTCTCATCACCAGGAGAACAATGCTCGGGGCTTTTCTCCATTCACCTGCGTTTGAAAGCTGTGTCAGGAAGCAAGCCGGCTGCTCCCCTTAGCAACCTCACTCAGGTATTTTCGGGAAGATGCTTGGCCAGCTTCAGCCCAGAGCTGGTGGGCAATGACATGGCCACTGCCATGAGGTGCCACCAGCATCCCTGGAGCAGTGTAGGCACCCATGCCAAGCACACATCAATGCAAGTCATGAGACCAGGGTGTCCTGATGGATTGGGGCTAGGGAGATGTGGCTGAGGGTTTTGCCCTCTCAAGTGCTCACTTCTCCAGGGATCCTTCAGCCGGAAAAAAAATCTTGGTGCTAATTTTTGCCAGTTTTATCCACTGCCTTTGGAAATTTCATGCAGGTGGGAGCAGAAGCAGGCTGGTAATAACTGGTTCAGCACCTGCTGGAGAAGATATGTCTTCCCTCTGAAGGAATCAGATGCCTCAATTCCTGACAGACCTTTGTTGCCATCAGAGACATCCATTTCAGAGGTCAACCAGGCTTTATGGATCAAAGTCCTCATTGCACCACCCCTTTTTCCTGGAATCCATCACCATGCTATCAAGCCTCCCCTTGCCAAAGCCTGAACCTGTGTTGGAGGTGCAGAGGTCCAGAAAACAGTCCAGGACCTGCCTGGAAGCTGCAATTCTCTGGCTCCAAAGAAGATGAAGGCGAGTCGCTGGTCCAGCACAGTTTATGGAGAGGCCTGTACCTGGTCTGTGATGATGGAGTGTTAAATGCCAGTGAAGCAGGAGTGTAGACAGGGGCCAAGCAGGAATCGGGGCTCTGTGAAATATAAGAGGACTTTATGTCTCTTTTAGGAGCATGCAGCAGCGGGCTGACGTTGAGCCGGAGCACGGTGCATTAACCTGGAATTATGAGAAGACTAACGATCATCCGCCCAGTGCTGTCATCCTTCAGCGTGACAGATGCCTAAAGGCTTTGCAGGCACAGTGCTGGAGGATGGACCAGTGCAGTCGGTGTGTGTGCGGAGAAGCTGCCGGTGAGGAGAGGCAGTGAGCCCGGGCCCCGAATCCCCATCCCCGTTCAGGAAACCATCAGCATGATATGCAGCCCTAATTAGAGGGGAATAAACTTAGCAAAGAATTCAAACATAAATTTGGTCTTGCTGATTTCAGACTTCTCACACGTTCACTGAGTTGAAGGGTTCCCCAAGGACCCTGCACCGAGCTCTGCACTGTCTCTGATTTATAAGGTCCTCTTGGACATGTTAAATATAGTATTAAGTGTAATAAATGTAGATCACTTTCCTAAATATTCTATGATTTATGCCCAGGCTTCTTCCCCTGAGATCTGGGCTCATAAATCCTCTGTGCAGAGCTGTCGTGGGGGGCACATTTCATCGAGCGGGTTGGAGAGTTAAGAAGCGGGATGGAAGGACCAAGTGTGAAGGAGAGCAGGGCAGAAAAGCCAAGCTGGGGAGGGTCAGAGGGAAAGTGAAGGAGCTGTAGGGAAGGAGAGAGGGTTCCCTTCCAACCCAAACCATTCTGTGATTCTATGTTGTGATGGTCCTGCTGGGAAAGGGGCTGTGGATGTCTCCTCCATGCCAGGCAATATGTTCCCAAAGGAGTTTGTGGGAAGGGTCCTGAAGCCCTGGGCAGTGCTGTGGGGCCAGGGTCCACGGGTTGGAAGCTGCTGCTGCAGTTTGCAGGTTTCCTTGACTGACCATCCTCCTGTGCCGGCTTAAAACTGATCATATCTTACAGGCGTGGGCTGCTCTTTGCTTCATTTCTCTGTGCCAGATGTACCATGGACCATGTGAAGATTAAACAGGGAAATCCCTGAGCCCAGCTGAAGGGAATAGGACGGGTTTTACCCAGCAGAGCACAGCCTGGGGAATGGATGTCCCTTGGGATGCCCAGGGCAGCTCCCCACTCCTGTCATGTGGACCATGTCGAGACCAGCATACCATGATGCCCTCTGCCAGATGGGGCAGCTCCGAGAGCCTTGCAGTGGTGTTAATCCTACCACAGCTTGGACACCAGGCCTGTGGCAGAGAAGGAACAAGAGCTGTGAATCAACAGAGGAAGATGCTTTGCATGCTTCCCTGCAGGGCTGTGGCAGTGGCTTTTCCCAGATAAGCTGCCACCTTCTTCCTCAATATTTGTGTCTGCTGCTGCAGACAAACAAGTCTTCCCCTTCCTTTCCCTTCCTCTTCCCTTCCCCTTCCTTTCCCCTTCCCTTCCCCTTCCCCTTCTCTTCCCTTCCCTTCATCCATTGTCCTCTGGCAAGGTCCAGACTCCTGCCCTCCAGCCCATCCTTCACCCAAGCCCTCACAGAACTTCACTCTCCACCCCACCAGCCACCTCTTCCCACTGCTTTATCCAGTGCCCATTCTCCATCCTCATCACAGAGTGCACATGGAGTGCACACCAGCTCATCACCCTGGCCTCTCCCTCCCATGGCACCACTCCCCCTGAAGCCGCTGCAGCAGCTCATGCACTGTCTGGACAGCGGGGGGACCAGCAGCTAAAATCATGTTTCCTCTGAAGACGCCAGGCCACCCTTGCAACTATTTCCCACTCTGTCCGATGAGAAAGAAGCCAAGGATGAGGTGTGCTATCTGATGGGAAAGCAATGCTGCAGGCTGGGAAAGGCTGCAAGTTCAGCGGAGGAAGCTCTGGGCAAAATGGGAAGGGGACCTGTTCAAAAAGAGGCTTCCAAAAGGAGGAGAAGGGGGAAAAATCGAAGTGGGAAGAAAAGCTGCAGACTGACATCAGCATGCCCTGTGGAGAAAGGTTCGTTTGTGATCGCGGACCGTGCTTCCCGAGGAGGACAAGAGGGTGATTTATCTGCAGGAGCAAGAGATGGGTCAGGCAGGGAGAGATGTGAGACATGAGTTTGGTCAGAGAAAATGCTCCCGCCAGCCCTCAGCACAACAAGGGAGGCTGTTGTGGGAGAGAGGATTCAGTGGTCCCTTTTTGAGAGATGATCGCACCAGTTTCCCTCCTTGGTACATGCAAGGGTAAGCTCAGTGTGCAGCTTCTTCACTATTTGACCACAGCCAAACCAGGAGGGCTGGAGCGGGGCACCAGGCCAGCTCTTTAATGACCGTACTCTGCATTACGGATTTCCAGTAAAAATCCATCATGATTAACGCGTTGCATTTGTCACAGCCTAGACTTTCATGACAAAAAACATGACTTTTTGGGTTTTCTCACAACAAGTCATGTTCTTTGTAATCTAATAAGCACTGCTCCCCCCCCCAGTCCTTTACAAACTCAGCTCTGTTTGGTTCCTGGGTCGTCACAGATGGGAAAATGACCAGAGCTGTGAAACGCTTTCATGCCATTTGTCAAGTTTTATTAAATGTCTTGGAATATTTTCATTGCCAAACAAGGGTTTCTCAGTGGGGCTAGGGACCCTGCATGGGCCCTCCTCCATCTCTGGGGCTTTCGTGTGTTTTGTGTGACTCTTTTTCCCCATTTTGCCCCCACAAACAGTCAGCCTTAATGAGAATCTAAGACTCTCAGCAGCCTTGTTCAAGCAGGAGAAGCCTAGAGGAGCATTTGTATTTAGTTGCTTGAGGTATTTCTGTGCAAAAATGTGGACTGAAGATGACAGCAAACAGGCAGTGAGGTACAAACCCCCTTTTAACCATTTTTCCCCTATTGGGAGGAAAGAAAAACACTCCATGCAGATTTGTTCCCATTGGTATCCTTAGGGCTGTAAGAAGCTCCCACAGATGAGGATGGGACATGCAGGTCACATCACCAGCATGACACACCTTCTGCCCTTTTTCCATCCCTGGCCTTCTCTTCCCTGTGCCGTGCCATTTCATGCCATGCCATACCATCCTGCCCTATTTTATCCCACCTTGTGTTTCTCAGTGCTGGCTTCCTCATTCCCTGCTTGCAATTAGTTTGTAAGGTCAGCACAAGGACTCTTGTATGGAGAATGCATCTCGTCCAGTCAAAAAGTGTCTGGGTCTAAATTGTTACAGTGAAAATTGAGGAAAACATGAAACCCCACAGCTGATATAAACTATAAAGTAAGATGCTCACAGCACAAAATCTATTTGCAACCAGAAGGTATTTGTGATCCATGCCACAGAAAGCCCACATACAGTTCAGCTGTTCCTTACAGAAATTGCAGGGATTTGGAATAGGATGTTAAGAAGGGTTCAGGCTTGGAAATCCCTTCTGGCCATGGGACTTCGCAGTGAGAGGCGGGAAGTCCCCACCATAGGAAACCATCACGGTCACCGAGGAGGATTTGTCTGGGAGACAAACATATCTCGACTGCTTTGGGCAGAGGTTAAATACCAGGCAGGAGGATGGGTCTTGTCCTGGGCCAGACTCTCCACTCCTGGCAGGTCAGGCAAGGCACACCCAGGATCCCAGATGACCTGGGCATCCAGAGGGACTCTGCAGCACCCCTGTGCTTCTGTGTCCTGTGCAGTGATGAGCTGGGCAGAATTTAATGCTATAGGATAATTTTATTCTCTTCCTAGGATGACAGCAGGGCTGGGCTCTCTGCTTGAACTGGTACTAGTCTGGGAGGATGAAGGCTGAGCACACCGGAGTGCAGATGAGGGACCCAGGAGAGGTGCAGAGGATGTTTCCCAGGCAGAAAGGAGTAGTAGGACAGTCCTGAAGAGACCTCCTGCACATGAGGTATCAAACACAGACCACTGCTCAGTGCCTGTGCCTATGCCTTAGGTCACTGAATGGCACTAATTTACCCCATAAATTTTGGCACAGTAAATTCTGCAGTACCTTGAAGGCTGGGGACTCGGTAAGATTAATTCTGAAATCAATAACCAGTAATCCTGGTCCAATAAAACAGGGTCTGTAATGAAATGTCTCCTAAGTCTCAAGGGCCAGGAGTGTGATTTGGATAAAAAAATGTTATGCACAGCGCAGGTTGCTGGGGAGTCTGCTCATTGGATGCTGCATCATGTGCTGTGTGAGCTACGTGATGGGATTATTTAACTAGAAACAACATTTTCCTCTCTGTAAGCCTCAAAACAGTCATCACTGTGTAGTGTGCACTGCCCTGCTCAGCAAAGAGCAATGCAGCCTCCAGCCTAACCTGTGAGTAAGGAAGAAATATTTGAATTTTATTAAAGTCTCTGTAGGTTGGAAGACAGTTTATGGGACCAGATCCAGTATATAATACTGGGGTCTGCAGACTAGTTTGGTCAGGAGCAAAAAGGAAAGTCAGGCTAATCTCTTAGCACATTGTATTTTTTTGTATTACAGCTATCAGTCTCCCATCACGTGTATATAGAGAGGATCCAGGCACACCCAGGGAATGGTCCTCTTCCAGGAATGGTTGCAGGTAGGTGGATGGGGAAAGAAAGGATTAAGTCCTTCGTTAGGGTTTTTCTCCAGAGTCTTTAGTTGTTTCCTGGGTTGAGGCTGATGCTGGGATCATGGCCCCACTGTGGAATACACAGTGACAGACCTGGGATACCAAATCCCCCTGAAGCCACATCCAGTCTCCCTTCCCGATGCCATCAGTAGTGATGGATCTCCAAGAGGTCAGTGAATTGTACAGCATCCGACACCTTCTGTTTACACTTCTGCCTCAGACACTGCATTTTCACTGGGCTGCAGATTACCTGGTTCTGCCCCTAACAAACTTGTTTGTATTTCTTTAGAGGTTTGCTTTGTGTTTTCATTTTACAAATTAGTATTATTTCTTTCTGTCCTTAGTCCTAAGCGCACTCGGATCTTTGCAGCTTTCCCTATCCTATTTGGTGTTGGCAGTGTGTCAGGTTCTCTCCACTTTATCTTATCAGGATAGTAACTTCTCTTTCCAGATATGAATTTGTCCAACTTGCCTGTTTCCCTTCCCACCAATTTAATTTGCTGCTAATTTTACGGATAGTTTCAGGGCTGTTGCTCAAACCACTTGGGCCCTCCTGTTGTGTTCTACGGTAAGACAGAGTGATAAGTTCCCGGGCTTCTCTTACAGAAGCCTGGGGATATCTAACCTGCTTTACTATCAGCATCTGCTAACGTGATGGCACAAGCAGAAAAGTGAGGCAAGCTAGTGAACGTGGCTGTTACAGATCTGTACTGATCCTTTACTTCCCTTTGCCATTTTGCAAGTGCCCCATTGTTCACCTTCACTGGGAAGGTGATCCTAAAATGTGCAATTACAGCGAGCGGTGTCTTGCCTCATTCAGTGCAGCTCCTGGCAGCCCTTCAGATTTGCATGTTTGGCACTGGCTTGGTGCAGCATTGCTCCCTGCTGCCACAGGACATGCTGCAGCATACCCTGCTGCCATGTGAGGTTTTGGGGTTTTAACTTCCTTCTGGTTTTTTAAACTCCTGTTTCATACTCAGTTGTAGCACTGGAAAACACAGTAATTTCTGAAGGATGTGTGCTCTTCCATCTGGTTTGGGAAGGTGGGGGTATTTTCTTGGAAAGAATGCATCTGAAAGCTGTCTAAAGGGGCTATGTGCAAGAAAGAGCAGAAATGTCCTGAACTGGGAGAAAGATGCCTGGAGAAAATGTACTGCTGGAAACACAGGATCCCAGCAGGGCTGGTGGAAGAGGACTCGGGGATCTCCAGACCAACCTCCCACTGGTGGCAGGACTATTTCCAGCACTAGATTGGGATGGCCATGGCTTTGTCTAGCTGAGTCCTGGAAAACCCTGTCCTGCACCTCCTTGGGGACCTGTCCCAAGGCATGGGGAAGAAGAATTTCTCAGTGTCCTGCCTGGACCTACCAAGCCCCAATATGCAACCACTGCCCCTGGTACCATCAGTTTGGCTCTGTGGTCTTTGTAACTGCCCTCTGAGTAGCTGCTGCTGCTGCTTTTCATCACAGGGTGAGGTGGCTCTGTCAGGACTGCCATACAGTGCTTGGGCTTGGTCAGAGCTCAGAGGAGACCCCAGAGTCAAGGCGCCTGGGCACCAGCCCTCGTATATCCATGTGGCAGGCTCCCAGGGACCCCACAGCTGCCACTTGTGTGAGCAGAGGTGATTTATGCTGACTTTTCATTTTGTTGTTTAGTAAATCAGGAACTTGGAAATCAGCATGGTTTCTTGTGTGAGCCTCACTAACAGCCGAGGTTATCACAACAGCTATAAATCCCCCACGATTCTGGATGGGAAATCTCATTATTTCTCCTCTCTCCTCGCCTCCCTGGGCCATGAGACCTGGCAGAGCCACAGGAGAGAAGAGTTGATTCAATCCAGCTCCGGCTAAAGTGATCAACCATGAATCATCTTCTCCTGGAGACCCTTTCCTTTGCTGAACCTTGACTCCAGGGCAGCTGTGCTGGCCGGTCCGTGAGCAGGCACTGCCTCCAAAGCCAAAGCAGGGAGTGAGGTGGGACATCTCCTGCCCTGGCAAGGCAGATTGCCATGCAAGAGAGGTGGAAACCATGCTGCTCACCCTTTTTTATCCATTCCTGCACTCTCTGTGGGGACACAAAATGGCCAAGAGTGGCCAGTGATGCTGAACAACCATCATGACGAGGTATTCTAGGATGGGGCAAGTAAGACTGTAAAAGGTTTTCAGCCAGCTAGGACATGAGGAAAACACTCATTAACAAAGGCAGACTGAAAGGTAATTACTCTCCTCTCTCCTGCTGCCTTCCCATCCATCTCTGCTTCCTAGGAGTGTTTCCACACCACCTTGCCTCATGGGTCCCACTCTCCTGCTGCCTACAACCCTCCTCCTGCATCTTCTGGCCCTTGGTGCTGTCTTAAACAGATGCTCCAGAGCCTTGCAGTTGGCATGTTGGCAGGACATCCTCTTCCTTGCCAGAAGGCCAAGGGAGTCAGATAGTGTATGACCTTCCCTTGCACTTGACAACCTTCTGGAGAAGCTGTGGATGTCCATGTCAGTCATTTTTAGCTGGTACTTGTACAAATTGCTGCTAAAAAAAAGGACTGCTGCACCACAGTGTATCAGTGAGTCCTTCAGCAAGACATCTTCTTTTATACACTGTGATTCACCCCATTTTTGGACAAAAGAAGAGGGCAAGATGGAGGACACCAAGTCATGTGGGTATCCCCATCCCAACACCTCCTCCTCCTAAGCTGCTCACCCCATCAAACCATCCTCCTTCCTGGTCTCCCTGGTGGACTCTACTGCTGTCCCCCCCTGCCCTTCTGCTGCTCTGCTCCCCCGTATCCCATGGTCCATGACACGACTGCAGGGGAGGGTGCTGCTCAGACAAGAGCACCCTGTTGGCTCATGTGATGGTTTTGTAATATATTCCAGATTCCCCTCCATTCCCATCCCTACTGTGCCCTATCATTTCCCTGTTCTTTGGGTTTTTCTGATTGCTGCTGAGCACAGAATTTTGTGTGCATATTTGTGTTAGTAGCTCAGTCATTTCATTCTTATGTTCCTACACAAGTCTTGGATGCATCATCAGGGCGCACTAACTTATTGCTCTTCAGTGTGTTGATTTATTTCACCAACAACTTCTGACACCATTGTTGCTCATTTTATAACCTGAAATGAGCAGATCCAGGGGAGCTTTCTCCTCAGCACCCTCTGTGGTCCTGAGTGATTTGAAGAAACCACTCAGCTTCCCATTGCTACTTTTTGCCATCACTCTCTGTTTCTCTCCCAGGCCAACATCAGATTCTATGGGGTTTTATGTCTTTTTATTGCTTATTTTCATACCTTTGTTATTTTATGACATTTTTTGCTATTCTCTCTGATGAAATCCCATCCTAATTCCCTTGTTAGGTAATCCCTGGCATGCTTTACACTTGCTTCTATTGCCTGCGCTAAGGCTGGATTTCCTTTTTCTGAAGTACCCCGTTCAGCTCAAATACAGAATGAAATCCTGTCATTTCAGCAAATGCTGTTGATTTTCTTTCCCACATGGGCCCTTCTGCTTTTCCTCTTAGGATATGCAACCTTCAAAGCCTCATTGATGGGCACATGCACAGCTTCCCTATCAAAGCTATGGCCTTAAATGAATTTGCCTTTAGGGCCCTTTAAATGAACTCTCCTCATTTATTTATTTTGAAGTAAGTTCCCACTTTCTAACACTGAGCAGCCTCCAGCAATTTTGGAGACAGCACTTCCCACAGTGACTCTGGCTAATTGCGTTACGATCACTGCAAGTTAATGGCTCACCACTGGCAGCTTCTTGAAGTAAAACCTCCATGTGACTTTGGGATGAGGGCAGAAATGGTAAGATAACTCACCCCCCACCCCCAAATAAACAGCCCAGGCAGTAGTCGTAACTCTGTGTTGCTGTCTGGCTCAGATCCGTCACCCCTGCCTGAACCAGAACCCAAATAATTCATACTGTGGTTGCAGTTATTGGTGGAAGAATTGTCAATTTTGATAACAGTCATTAAAATCAGTTTTGAGGGACACAAAAGCTTAATTACGAATTTGAAGCAGTTTTGTTAGATGTGTTCTGGATTCCTTGACTCCAAAGTAAAAACATGAAAATGAGGCTTAAAGCAGGAGATATTCTCCAAATACCGCAGATTCCCAAACCAGAGTAAACTTGCAAGCACAATCATGTGTATGCCTGGGCTGAAACGTGTCTTAAAATCATCCCTTGCAAAAATATCCAGGGTGTGCTGTGGTGAGAAGCTATTGATCTAAAGCATGCCTCGCTGGGCCGCCCCTGCGTGCAGCCCTGAACTCCAGGGCTGGTGCAGAGGGCTGGCAGGCATATTGCATCTCCTGTCACTCCCAGCCCCCCTGTAGCATGGGCTGACAGGGGCTGAGCCCAGCATCCTGCCTGAGATGCCCTGATCAGGACGCACCTCCTGAAACAGCAAGGCAACTTCTCCCCCTTGAGGGCTCTCTGCACACCCGCTTATTTATAAATAGCATCTTCTTCCCCGTGTCCCCGCAGAGGACACCACTCCTGCTGCCCTCAGCCCCCAGATAGCTCCCGGACCAGGAGGGTGGGCTGTGGGCTGCATGTCGGGACCTCCAAGCCTGGCGCAGGCAGCTCCCGGCCATCTCCAGCCAGAAGCCAGCATTCCTCAACCAGCAAGCCTCTGGCCCGATGAAAAGCTCCAATTCAGCTGCCTGCACGCTGAGTACCTGACACCTTCCCCAGCACAAAGAGGGCTTTCTGCCTCCGCTCCCGGCTGCTGCTGGGGAAGCGGTGGGCACAGAGAGCTGCCTCTTGCCATGGGAGGTCACCGAGCCACATCCTGCACACACCCCGAACAAAACCCACTTGTCTTTGGGGGGCAGTGGAGAACATAGCCCAGGGCAGGTGGCTGGCTGCTAGCTGGGATCATGTCTCCAGGTCTGCCAAACTTCTGGATGGGATGACTATCCTGGATCTCCAAGCCCTGCTCAGGTCGACAGGATGGTGAGGCTCAAACTGCAAAGTTTTTAGGACCAGCCCCGTGGCTGGGTTCCTGTCCCTCAGCTGCTGACCTGGCCAGGCACACTGGGTTGCCAGTGCTCCTGTATCTCTGTGCTCCTGCACAGCCAGCCCTGAGCTAGGATGGAGTGGGTGGTCACACCACGACTGCCACGCTGCTGGGTCAGACGGGCGTGCTGATACACAGGCTTGGCTGGGAGGTGTAGAGTAATTGCAGCACTGAAACAGGGTTTGTGATGGATGGAGGGCAGCTCATTTAGTGAGGTATCCTCTGGGGAAGCACTGGCAAGGCCATCAGTCTTCATATTATGTTCTGTGCTCTTCCAGTTCCCCAGGAGAACCAAAGCTGGAAGTCGTCCACAAAAGCTCTCTCACCCTCCAGGGCCTAAATGCAAGATGCGGTGTGTGATACAGAGTCCACAGAACATAAATTCCCCAGTTCAGAGACCCTGAATGATTTCTGCTTTTCATCCAGGAACTGTCACATGTGATGTACGTAAGCCATCTAGGAGGAGAGGACCAGATCTTGGGGCTTCCATGCTGTGGCTGAGAGCCAAAGCTTCTAGGCTGCAGCCAGGGCCGCCTGTGCCTGCTCTCTGCTTGTGCCTTGGAGCCTCTCCCTTGCTCATCAGTGGTCTCCTGGAGCAATGGTCCCAGAACTACATGTTGGGAAGATGCCTGGACTCCCTCCTCAGCTTCCCTGACAATCTCAGAGGGAACCCAGCCTTGCAAACCTGTCTCTTGAACCAGTCACCTAAAATTCAGGCTGTTCAGTGCAGAGCGTTGCAGCAAACTCTCTTCTTGGATCTGGTCCTGTGAAACTCAGGGTGCATGTTACCTTCAGCCAGCTTTAGTTCAGGCCCTGCGGTCATCCTGCCACAAAACTGCAAGGACAAGTCATCCTCCCCAGGCCAGCTGTCCCACAAGCCCCAGGCACTGCCCAAAAGAAGCTCATTATGAGAGAAGCTCTCAAAAGAAGTACCTTACGAGAGACCAGGGAGATGCTGGATGCATTTGCATTCTTGGCAGATTGGCCAAGAAACCAAAACCAAGATTGCTCTCAGCAAGGTGTGCAAACCCTTTCCTGTCTCCCCTAATCATTATTCTGCTTTTTATTGCTCTCATGGACAATCTTGCAGAAAACACACATGGCTTAAAAAACCCACCCATTTTAGGTTATTGCCCAGGTTTTCAAAGAAACAACTGAGCACTTTGAAAACGAAGCAAGAATCACCATGAAGGTCTAATGAAGGGATAAAAAGCTGAATTCCCCAGTAGGTATCATGGGATACCTTTCCCAGATGTGTGCACATTTTGCACAGGTGTGCCAAAGCAGGTACCCCAGCACAGCTCACACATCTCATGGCCACCAGCTATCTCTGACAGCAACACTGTGCAGACTGCTGGATGGGTGCAGTGCTTTCAGTGCTCTGTCTGCACATAATACTTGGGAAGAGCAAAATAAATCAGCCTCCAAAGCCTGCCCTGCTTGTCCGATTAGTGCACTGAAAGTCCTGGGCTCCAGGATCTCAAGCAGGGGTTGCATCAGTGGCTTCATGGAGGCTGCAGGGTTTTCTGGTGAATAGTGCAGCAATGGCCTTGTGAATGGAAAGCTTTGCAGTGCTCACTGCACAGGGCAGGTTCCTCCAGCACTCACACAGCCTCCAACAACAGCCCAGTTGCTCTGGAGGTTGTAGGGCCTGATCCAGACATTCTCATCTGATCAGCAGGCACTTCTACCAAGGAGAGGATGCTGTTGGGACCACTGGGGAGACAGCTATGCTGTTGTTGCTCTTAGTGGGATGTGTTTGGAGGTGGCAGCAGACATCTCCACCTCTTTCCTTTCCTTACACATCCCAGTATCTCTCCCTCAACCCTTTTTCTTTCTCTCTCTTCTGCTTGGAGCCCCCCCATGCAGGCAACCAGTGCAGAGACGCTATAAACAGGATATGGTCTCTCTGGAAACCTGCAAGCAGGAGTGGCTGAAGGTATTTAATAATAGCTCTGCAGTAAACAGGGATAAAGGGGGATCAGCTGCATGGAGTAGGGAGACAGTATCAGATGGAGTTGCTCTGCCATGCTCACTATTTACTGAAACAGGAAACAAATATTTTTTGGGCTTTTGCCAAAGAAAGATTTTCTTAAAAATGTGTTAATATTAGAAGTAAAAATGTAGCTTTTAGACATGTTAAGTGGCCACATTCACTGGAGTTTTATTTACTATATAAAGGTTAACGTTGTTCTGTTTATCCTACGGACGAGATTTCCAGCAAATTACAAGAAGGGTCATGTAACAGTCAGCTCCTGCTTGCTTGAGCTTATTTGCCAGAGCCAAATCCCTGGAGCCTGTGGAGCTGGAGCAGAGAGAAGGGATATTCAAAAGGACTCTGAGAATGGGAGAAAAGAAATAACAGAACTTTAAGTTTCTTCGGGTTCACTCACTGGGAAGGTGGAAGCTAGGCTCATCCAGGTGCTGAGGTGGGATGGTGAGAGGCAGAGATGCTGTGTCAGACCCCTCAGAACCAAATGCGAGAGCAGCCAGTTGGAGGAAGGCTAAAGAAAACCCATCATCAGTGCAAGTAAGCTGCTTTCCCACTAACCCCAAAGAGCCATTTTAAAGCCTGGATCAGGAAATTTTTATCCCTTGGCCAGCACTTCTTATGTAGTTTTACTATGATTACTCTGCTTGAGATACGATGGTGCTCCAGAGAATCATCAAGTCTGTCTTTCATCCAGAAAGGACATCTGGGACTTGTGCTGGGGGAGCATGATCATTTAAATTTCTCTCGCAGACATGCTGTCCCTTTGCTGAGGGGTCAGGCTGCCTTCCACCTTGCCATGTGCCCCATGATCTGCCATTCTCCTGCCATGGACAGGCTCAACAAGGTTGTCCCATCTCCTCCTGTCAGTTTTGGGACATGCTTTTTGCCTGCAGCTTCTCACACTGCCCCATGGGAAACTGATTCTCAAAACAGTTGTGAAAGTCCTGGAAAACTACTCTGTGTTAAAAAATACATCAGAAAATGGGTACATTATTAATGGCCCTGCTGTCAGGACCATAAAATCCTGACTGAACAGCGAGGTAAGGTTTTTCTTTAATGAAGTGATGCTGGTGCAATCAAGTAACACTGCTGTCTGGAAGAGATGCTTTAGCCAAATTATTGGTCCTAATAAAGAAAAATCAAGGTAAACATCAAAGGCTTGAGATACCTGGGAGGTTGAATTAGGTAATTTACTACTTTTCTTGTCTTAAACTCAGTCATTTGTACAGCCTTATTAGGTGGAATCAATGTGACCTTACAACAGTCCTGGCAGAGGACAGTCAGAGAGCAGGCAGGGGAGAGCTTGTGTACAGTCTAGAGGTCCTGGCTCTCAACTGTGGCATGGGAGCCATGAGATCTGGCCCTGGCAAATGGCTGTTTAACACCTGGGGACACCTTAGCCACTGATTTGCATGGCCATTCCTCAAAGTGGCTGGCACCAAAAGGTGCAATGTGGCCTGCTGCTCAATCGCAGCAGGAAGAGGCACGGTGGCCCCAAATCACAGGTCCTGGCAGCACTTCCAATCCACACATGTAAAACCTGGCATCACCATGGAGGGTGGGGGATGGAGGGGAGGGGTAGCCAAAGCAAGCCAACACCTATCTGTGCACATTCAGAAAAGGGCCAGGCTTTGAACCTGCCACCATGTGTGGTCCCATCTGGCTTCAGGAACCAGGGGACCGTCTTGCTCAGTCACAATGGGTTTTCATGGAGGGGCCAGTTGATTTCTCCCTGCCATGTTTCACTACCTACCCACACCAACAGGGTGTAGGTGCTGTTAGAAATTAAAAGATTACAAACATCACTTCAGCTCCAAAACTGAAGGCTGGACGCAGCCACGAGCCACTCTGCAAGGGTGCATAAG